>NW_027659992.1:0-45102 GCF_963082525.1 Nesoenas mayeri
GGGTGTCACTGTGTGGATTTGGGGTGTCACTGTGTGGATTTGGGGGGCTCACTGGGTGGATCTCGGGGGGGTCTCACTGTGCGGATCTGGGGGGTGTCATTGTGTGGATGTGGGGTGTCACTGTGCGGATTGGGGGTGTCACTGTGCATATTTGGGGGGGTCTCACTGTGCGCATTTGTGCCCCCCCAGGACGCCGAGGGGACCCCGGTGGATGTGTCGGTCAAGGACAACGGCGACGGCACTTCAGCTGCCGCTACACCCCCCGCAAGGCGCTCAAGCACACGGCGCTGCTGGCCTGGGGGGGCGTCAACATCCCCCACAGCCCCTTCCGCGTAAGGGGGGCGCAGACCCGGGGGGGCCCAAAAACTGGGGGGGGGGTGTCCCCAAAACTGGGGGGGGGGGGGGGGGCAAAAATCAGGGGGGGGTCCTAAAAACCGGGGAGTCCCAAAAATCAGGGGGGGGTCACAAACCTGGGGTGGGGTCTCCAAGACCTGGGGGCATCCCCAAACCCGGGGGGGGGGGGGTCCCAAACCCAGGGGTCATCACACAAACCCGGGGGGGTCCCAAACCCAGGGGTCCCACAAACCCAGGGGGGATTCCAAACCCTGGGGGGGGGTCCACAAACCGGGAGGGGTCCCAAAAAACAGGGGGTGGTCCCAAACCCGGGGGGCATCCCATAAACCCATAGGGGTCCCAAACCTGGGGGGGGTCTCCAAGACCTGGGGCATCCCCAAACCTGGGGGGGGTCTCCAAGACCTGGGGGCATCCCCAAACCTGGGGGGGTTTCCCAAACCCAGAGAGGGGGGGTCTCCAAACTCGGGGTGGGGGGTCCCCACACCCTGGGGGGTCCCAAACCCGGGGGGGGCTCTCCAATTCCCCGGGGGAAGGTTCCCAAACCCCGGGTGGGGTCTCCAAGACCCAGGGGGTTCCCCAAACCCAAGGGGTCCCCAAACCCAGGGGGGGTCCCCAAACCCTGGGTGGGTTCCCCAAACCGGGGGGGGTCCCCAATCCCTGAGGGTGTCTCCAACCTGTGGGTTCCCCAAACCCGGGGGGGGTCCCCAATCCCTGGGGGGGTCGCAAGTGCCCGGGGCCGCGCTCCTGACCCCCCCTCCGTTGTCAGGTGGGGGTGGGGGCCGGCAGCCACCCCCACAAGGTCAAGGTCTACGGCCCCGGGGTGGCCAAGACGGGGCTCAAGGCCCACGAGCCCACGTACTTCACCGTGGACTGCGCCGAGGCCGGCCAGGGTGCGCGGGGGGGGCACGGGGGGGGGCCGGCCAGGGTGGGGGGGGGCGCGGGGGGGGCACGGGGGGGGGCGGCCAGGGTGAGCGGGGGGGGCACGGGGGGGTACAGGGTGAGCAGGGGGGCGGGGGGGGCGGGGGGGGGCACAGGGTGAGCGGGGGGGGCACAGGGTGGGGGCACAGAGGGGTCGGGGGGGCACAGGGGGGGTCACAGGGGTGAGTGCTGATGGGGGCGGGGGTCACAGGGTGAGCGTTGGGGGTGGTCTGGGGGGATCACGGTGGGGGCAGGGGGTGTCACAGGGTGAGTGCGGGGTGGCGGGGGGGTCACACGGCGGGGGGCTCTCTGGGTGGGTTTGGAGGGTCTCTGGGGGGGGTTGGGGGTCTGGAGGCTCTGTGGAGGCATCTGGGTGGGTTTGGAGGGTCTCTGGGGGGGGTTGGGGGTCTGGGGGGTTTGGGGGTCTGGGGGCTCTCTGGGCGGGTTTGGGGTCTGGAGTGTGTCTGGGGGTTTTGGGGTCTGGGGGCTCTCTGGGGGGATCTGGGGGGGTTTGGGGTCTGGAGTGTCTCTGGGGGGGTCTCTGGGCAGGTTTGGGGTCTGGGGGTTCTCTTGGGGAGTCTAAGGACTCTCTGAGGGGATTTGGGGGTCTGGGGGGTCTGGGGGCTCGGGGGGGTCTGGGGACTCTGGGAGGGGGTCTGGGGCTCTCTGGGGGGGTCTAAGGGCTCTCTGAAGGGATTTGGGGGTCTGGGGGCTCTGGGGGTTCTCTGGGGCTCTGGGAGGGAGTTCGGGTGCTCTCTGTGGGGTCTGTGGGGGGGTCTATGGGCTCTGTGGGGTCTGTGAGGGGGTCTGTGGGGTCTGTGGGGGGGTCTGTGGGCTCTGGGGGGGGTCTGTGGGGTCTGTGGGGGGGTCTGTGGGCTCTGGGGGGCTCTGGGGGTCCGTGTGTGATTTTGGGCCCCCCCCCAGGCGACGTGAGCATCGGGATCAAGTGCGCGCCGGGGGTGGAGGGTCCGGCCGAGGCCGACGTGGATTTCGACATCATCCGCAACGACAACGACACGTTCACCGTGCGCTACACGCCGCGCGGCGCCGGCGCCTACACCATCATGGTGCTGTTCGCAGACCAGGTGTGCGCCGGGGTCCTATGGGGCTGATCTGGGGTCCTATGGGGCTGATTTGGGGTCCTGGGAGCTCATTGGGGTCCTGGGGGCTCATTGGGGGTCCTGGGGGGCCCACGCCGCGCGGCGCCGGCGCCTACACCATCATGGTGCTGTTCGCAGACCAGGGTGTGCGCCGGGGTCCCATGGGGCTGATCGGGGTCATGGGGGCTGATTTGGGGTCCTGGGGGCTCATTGGGGGTCATGGGGGCTCATTGGGGGTCCTGGGGGGCCCACGCCCCGCGGCGCTGGCGCCTACACCATCATGGTGCTGTTCGCCGACCAGGTGCTGATCTGGGGTCCTATGGGGCTGATTTGGGGTCCTGGGGGCTCATTGGGGTCCTGGGGGCTCGTTGGGGGTCCTGGGGGCTCATTGAGGGTCCTGGGGGGGCCCATGCCCGCGGCGCCGGCGCCTACACCATCATGGTGCTGTTCGCAGACCAGGTGCCGATCCGGGTCACGGGGGGCTGATTTGGGGTCCCACAGGTGCTGATTTGGGGTCCCATGGGGCTGATCTGGGGTCATGTGAGGCCGGGCTGGGGGTCCCATGGGGCTGATTTGGGGTCCCATGGGGCTGATTTGGGGTCATGTGGGGCCGGGCTGGGGTCCCATGGGGCTGGTCTGGGGGTCCCGTGGGGCCAATCTGGGGGGTCCCATGGGGTTGATTTGGGGGTCATGTGGGGCTGGGCTGCGGGTCCCATGGGGCCAATCTGGGGTCTCCCGTTGCTGACTGGGGGTCCCATGGGCCCATCTGGGGGTCCCATGGGCCCATCTGGGGGTCCCCGTTGCTGACTGGGGGTCCGTCCCATGGGCCCATCTGGGGGGTCCCATGGGGCTGATCTGGGGGTCCCATGAGGCCGATCTGGGGGTCCCGTGGGGCCCATCTGGGGTCCCCCGTTGCCGATTGGGGGTCCCATGGGGCCCATCTGGGGGTCCCCGTTGCTGACTGGGGGTCCCATGGGGCCCATCTGGGGGTCCCATGGGCCCATCTGGGGTCCCATGGGGCCGATCTGGGGGTCCCCGTTGCTGACGGGGGTCCCTCCCGCAGGCCACCCCCAGCAGCCCCATCCGGGTCAAGGTGGACCCGGCGCACGACGCCAGCAAAGTGAAGGCGGAGGGGCCGGGGCTCAGCCGCTCCGGTCAGTGGGGGGGGCGCAGCGGGGGAGGGCGGGATTTGGGGACCCCCCTGACCCCCCTGTCCCCTCCCTGTCCCCCGTTGTCCTTCTGATCCCCCCTGACCCCCTGACCCCCCTCACCCCCATGTCCCCCCTGACCCCTCATGTCCCCCTGTGTCCCCCCCTGACCCCCGTGTCCCCCTGACCCCCTCACCCCCATGTCCCCCCTGACCCCCTGTGTCCCCGTGTCCCCCCTGACCCCCCTGACCCCCATGTCCCCCCCATGTCCCCCATGTCCCCCCTGACCCCCCTGACCCCCATGTTCCATGTCCCCCCATGTCCCCCCGTGTCTCCCCTGACCCCCTGACCCCCGTGTCCCCCCCTGTCCCCCTGTGTCCCCCCTGACCCCCGTGTCCCCCATGTCCCCTCTGACCCCCCTGACCCCCTGACCCCCATGTCCCCATGTCCCCCCACATCCCCCCTGACCCCCCTGTCCCCCTTGTGTCCCCTGTGTCCCCCCGTGTCCCCCTGACCCCCCTGTCCCCCTGTGTCCCCCGTGTCCCCCATGACCCCCCCGTGTCCCCCCGTGTCCCCCCTGACCCCCATGTCCCCCTGACCCCCCTGAGCCCCGTGTCCCCCATGTCCCCCCTGACCCCCCTGACCACCCATGTCCCCATGTCCCCCTGCATCCCCCTGACCCCCATGTCCGCCCCTGACCCCCCTGAGCCCCGTGTCCCCATGTCCCCCTGACCCCCGTGTCCCGCAGGCGTGGAGCTGGGCAAGCCCACGCACTTCACGGTGAACGCCAAGGCGGGCGGGCCGCGCGGCGCTGGGACGTGCAGGTGAGCGGGCCCCGCCAAGGGGGAGGCCGCGCGGGACCTGGAGCTCATCGACAACCACGACGGCACCCACACCGTCAAGTACACCCCCGTGCAGCAGGTGAGGCCCCACTGCACCCCACTGCACCCCACTGCGCCCCAATGCACCCCAATGCACCCCAATGCACCCCACTGCACCCCAATGCACCCCAATGCATCACAGTGCACCCCAATGCACCACACCCACACCGTCAAGTACACCCCCGTGCAGCAGGTGAGGCCCCACTGCACCCCACTGCACCCCACTGCGCCCCAATGCACCCCAATGCACCCAATGCACCCCACTGCACCCCAATGCACCCCAATGCATCACAGTGCACCCCAATGCACCACACCCACAACCGTCAAGTACACCCCCGTGCAGCAGGTGAGGCCCCACTGCACCCCCACTGCACCCCCACTGCGCCCTAATGCACCCCAATGCACCCCAATGCACCCCCACTGCGCCCCCACTGCGCCCCAATGCACCCCAATGCACCCCAATGCATCACAGTGCACCCCAATGCACCACACCCACACCGTCAAGTACACCCCCGTGCAGCAGGTGAGGCCCCACTGCACCCCACTGCACCCCACTGCACCCCAATGCACCCCAATGCACCCCACTGCACCCCAATGCACCCCAATGCATCACAGTGCACCCCAATGCACCACACCCACACCGTCAAGTACATCCCCGTGCAGCAGGTGAGGCCCCACTGCACCCCACTGCACCCCACTGCACCCCACTGCACCCCACTGCACCCCCACTGCGCCCCAATGCACCCCAATGCACCCCAATGCACCCCACTGCACCCCACTGCACCCCACTGCACCCCACTGCACCCCCACTGCGCCCCAGTGCACCCCAATGCACCCCAATGCATCACAGTGCATCCCAATGCACCACACCCACACCGTCAAGTACACCCCGTGCAGCAGGTGAGGCCCCACTGCGCCCCACTGCACCCACTGCACCCCCACTGCGCCCCAATGCACCACAATGCACCCCAATGCACCCCACTGCACTCCAATGCACCCCAATGCATCACAGTGCACCCAATGCACCACACCCCACACCGTCAAGTACACCCCCGTGCTGCAGGTGAGGCCCCACTGCACCCCACTGCACCCCACTGCACCCCCACTGCGCCCCAGTGCACCCCAATGCACCCCAATGCATCACAGTGCATCCCAATGCACCACACCCACACCGTCAAGTACACCCCCGTGCAGCAGGTGAGGCCCCACTGCACCCACTGCACCCCACTGCACCCCCACTGCGCCCCAGTGCACCCCAATGCACCCCAATGCATCACAGTGCATCCCAATGCACCACACCCACACCGTCAAGTACACCCCCGTGCAGCAGGTGAGGCCCCACTGCACCCCCACTGCACCCCACTGCACCCCACTGCACCCCACTGCACCCCAATGCATCACAGTGCATCCAATGCATCCAATGCATCCCAATGCAGCACACCCACACCGTCAAGTACACCCCCGTGCAGCAGGTGAGACCCCGCTGCGCCCCACTGCACCCCCACTGCAACCCCAATGCACCCCAATGCACCCCAATGCACCCAATGCATCACAGTGCATCCCAATGCACCACACATACACCCTAGTGCATCCCAGTGCATCCCAATGCATCCCACATACACCCCAGATACACCCCACATACATCCCCCACTGCACCCCAATGCACCCCAGATACACCCCACATACACCCCACCCACACCGTCAAGTCCACCCCCCGTGCAGCAGGTGGGGGCTCCTAATACACCTCAAATACACCCAATGCACCCCAAATACAACCCACATACACCGCCAGGTACACCCCACTGCAGCAGATGGGGGCACCCCAAATTATACACCCCAGTGTGCCCCTGGGGTGGGTGTGGGTCGCGGCGCTCCCCGGCGTGGGGCGCCCCACATGCACCCGGGGTGGGTGTGGGTCGCGGCGCTCCCCTGGCGTGGGGCGCCCCACAGCCCCACATGCACCGGGGGTGGGCGCCCCACAGCCGCGGCCGTGTCCGCAGGGTAACCTGGGGGTGTCGGTGACCTACGGGGGGGACCCCATCCCCAAGAGCCCCTTCACCATGGGGGTGGCGCCCGGCCTGGACCTGGCCAAGGTCAAGATCTCCGGCCTTGGACGAAAGTACGGGGGGCGCGGCGCTGTGGGGCCGGGGGACCCATAGGGCTGGGGGCTCGGGGACCCATAGGGCTGGGGGCACGGGGCTGGGGGGCCGGGGGACCCATAGGGCTGGGGGGCTGGGGGGCTGGGGAATCCGTAGGGCTGGGGGGGCTCAGGGACCCATAGGGCTCGGGGACCCATAGGGCTGGGGGCTGGGAGGACAGGGGGCCCATAGGCTGGGGTGGTTGGGGGGCTCCGTCTCCAGAGAGGACTTGGGGTGGGGGTTTGGGGGTTCCCATATGTGGGGTTTGGGGGTTCCCATGTTTGGGGGTTTGGGGTTCCCATATGTGGGTTTGGGGGTTCCCATATGTGGGGTAGGGGGGTTCCCATGTTTGGGGGTTCCCATGTGTGGGGTTTGTGGGGTTCCATGTTTGGGGGTTCCCATGTTTGGGGGTTCCCATATGTGGGTTTGGGGGGTTCCCATATGTGGGGTCTCGGGATTCCCATGTGTGGGGTGGGGGGGTTCCATGTTCGAGGGTTCCCATGTTTGGGGTGGGGGGGTTCCCATGTTTGGGGCTTCCCATGTTTGGGGCTTCCATGTTTGGGGGTTCCATGTTTGGGATTTGGGGCTTCCCATGTTTGGGGGTTCCCATGTGTGAGTTTGGGGGGTTCCCATGTTTGGGGTTTGGGGGTTCCCAGGTGTGGGGTGGGGTGGTTTCCATGTTTGGGGGTTCCCATATGTGGGTTTGGGGGGTTCCCATATGTGGGTTTGGGGGTTCCCATGTTTTGGGGTTCCCATATGTGGGGTGGGGGGTTCCCATGTTTGGGGTTCGGGGTTCCCATATGTGGGTTTGGGGGTTCCCATATGTGGGTCTGGGGGGGTTCCCATGTTTGGGGTTTGGGGTTCCCACGTGTGGGTTTGTGGGTGTTCCCCCTTTGTGGGGGGGCCGCCCCCCACGGCGCCCGTTTCCCCCGCAGAGCTGGAGGTGGGCAAGGAGCGGGAGCTGACGGTGTCGGCGGCGGGCGCGGGGGGGCAGGGCCGCGTGAGCGCGCGCGTGGCGGGGCCGTCGCGGCAGCCGGTGCCGTGCGCGGCGGAGCCGGGCGCCCGGGGCAGCGTGCTGCGCTTCGTGCCGCGCGAGGAGGGGACGCACCTGCTGGACGATCGCCTACGACGGCGTCCCCCTGCCCGGCAGCCCCTTCGCCATGGACGCCGTGGCGCCCACCGACCCCTCCAAGGTGAGCGGCGGGTGGGGGGGCGGGGCCATGGGGGGGGGGTGGGGGTGGGCGTGGCCACGGGGGCGGGGTGGTGGTGGGAATGGGCGTGGCCTGGGGGGGTGGGGATGGGGGTGGGGATGGGTGTGGCCCCGGGGGTGGGGATGGGTGTGGCCCTGGGGGTGGGCTGGGCATGGCCCTGTGGGGTTGGGGTCTTGGTCATTCCAATGGGGTGGGGGTCTTGGGGGTCATCCTGGTGGGGTGGGGAGATTGGGGTCATCCCATTGGGATGGGGGGGTCTTGGGGGTCATTCCATTGGGATGGGGGGGGTCTTGGGCATTATTCCATTGGGATGGGGGGGTCTTGGGGGTCATTCCATTGGGATGGGGGGGTCTTGGGGGTCATTCCAATGGGGTCGGGAGGTCTTGGGGGTCATCCCATTGGGATGGGGTGGTCTTGGGGATCAGCCCATTGGGATGGGGGTCTTGGGGGTCATCCCATTGGGATGGGGGGGTCTTGGGGGTCACAGCGCGGTGTCCCCTGGGTCGGTGGGTGCGGGGGGGCCCCCCGCGGTCCCCCCAGCGCCGCGTCCCTCCCCGGCAGGTTCGCGCCTTCGGTCCGGGGCTGCAGGGCGGGCTGGCCGGCGTGCCGGCGCCGTTCACCATCGACACCAAGGGCGCCGGCACGGGGGGGGCTGGGGCTGACGGTGGAGGGTCCGTGCGAGGCCAAGATCGAGTGCCTGGACAACGGCGACGGCACCTGCGCCGTGTCCTACCTGCCCACCGAGCCCGGCGACTACAACATCAACATCCTGTTCGCCGGCGCGCACGTGCCGGGGTCGCCGTTCCGCGCGCCCGTGCGCGCGCCCTTCGACGCCTCCAAGGTGACGTGCTCGGGGCCGGGGCTGGAGGGCGGCACGGCCGGCCAGCCCGGCCACTTCCGCGTGGACTGCAGCCGCGCCGGCACGGCCGAGCTCACCATCGGCATCGCCTCGGAGGCCGGCGCCCGCGCCGAGGTGCGCGTGGAGGACGGCGGCGACGGCACCTACACCATCGCCTACACGCCGCTCAGCGCCGGCGTCTACACCATCACGGTGGAGTACGGCGGCCAGCCCGTGCCGCACTTCCCCTCCAAGGTGCGCGTGGAGCCCGCCGTCGACACCGCCGGCGTCAAGGTCTACGGGCCCGGCGTCGAGGGGAAGGGTGAGCGCCGGCCACGCCACGCGATGGGACGGGACACCCTCGGACCCCTCCCCAAACCCTCGGACCCCTCCCCGTCCCCTCAGACCCCTTTCCATCCCCTTGGCCCCGTTTCTATCCCCTTGGACCCCTTTCTGTCCCCTTGGACCCATCCCCATCCCCTCAGACCCCTTTCCATTCCTTTGGACCCCTCCGCAGCCCCCCGGACCTCTCCCCATCCCCTTGGCCCCGTTTCCATCCCTTTGGACCCCTCCCCGTCCCCCCGGACCCCTCCCCATCCCCTTGGCCCCATTTCTATCCCCTTGGACCCCTTTCTGTCCCCTCGGACCCCTTTCTGTCCCCTTGTCCGTGTTTCCATCCCTTTGGACCCCTCCCCGTCCCCTCGGACCCATTTCCATCCCTTTGGACCCCTTTCTGTCCCCTTGGACCCCTCCCCAAACCCTTGGCCCCGTTTCCATCCCTTTGGACCCCTCCCCATCCCCCCAGACCCCTCCCCAAGCCCTTTGGACCCCCTTTCCATCCCCTTGGACCCCTTTCTGTCCCCCTCGGACCCCTTTCTGTCCCCTTGTCCATGTTTCCATCCCTTTGGACCCCTCCCCGTCCCCTCGGACCCATTTCCATCCCTTTGGACCCCTTTCTGTCCCCTTGGACCCGTCTCCATCCCTTTGGACCCCTCCTCATCCCCTCGGACCCCTCCCCGTCCCCTCGGACCCCTTTCCATCCCTTTGGACCCCTCCCCATCCCCCCAGACCCCTCCCCAAGCCCTTTGGACCCCTTTCCATCCCTTTGGACCCCTTTCTGTCCCCTCGGACCCATCTCCATCCCTTTGGACCAGTTTCCATCCCCTTGTCCCCATTTCCACCCCTTGGACCCCTCCGCGTGCCCCCAGACCCCTCCCCGTCCCCTTGGACCTCTTTCCATCCCTTTGGAGCCCTTTCTGTCCCCTCGGACCCCTCCCCGTCCCCTCAGACCTGTTCTCCATCCCCCGTGCCCATTTTCTACCCCCGTTTTCTGTCCCCTTTGCCCCGTTTTCCATCCCCTTGGCCCCATTCCCCACCCCCATTGCCCCCCCGTGACCCCGTTCCCCCCTCGTGACCCCGTTTCACCCCCCATCCCCCCCCCCGTGACCCCGTTCCCCCCTCGTGACCCCGTTTCCCCCCCATTTCCCCCTGTGATCCCGTTTCCCCTCCCCGACCCCATTTTCCCCCCCTGTGACCCCATTTCTCCCCCATTTCTCCTGTGACTGTTTCCCCTCCCGTGACACCATTCCCCCCCCCCCATTCCCCACCCCCATTGCCCCCCATGACGCCGTCCCCCCCCCCGTGACCCCGTGGCCCCCCCCCGTGACCCCGTGGCCCCCCCGCAGGCGTGTTCCGCGAGGCGGTGACGGAGTTCGAGGTGGACGCGCGGGCGCTGAGCGCGGCGGGGGGGCCGCACGTGACGGCGCGCGTGACCAACCCCTCCGGGAACGTCACCGACACCTTCGTGCGCGACCGCGGCGACGGCACCTACCACGTGGAGTACACGCCCTACGAGGAGGGTGAGCGCCGCGGCGCCGCCGGGACGCG
This sequence comes from Nesoenas mayeri, assembly GCF_963082525.1. Classification (NCBI taxonomy): domain Eukaryota; kingdom Metazoa; phylum Chordata; class Aves; order Columbiformes; family Columbidae; genus Nesoenas; species Nesoenas mayeri. The sequence goes on from NW_027659992.1 coordinate 10,476, forward strand.
CGTTGGTGGAGCGGGGACCGTATTTACGGCAAAAACCCTGAAAAATCACACTAGGGCTTATTTTCGGGTAGGGTTTATTTTCGGGTAGCTCTTATTTTCGGGTAGGGTTTATTTTCGGGTAGCTCTTATTTTCGGGTAGGGTTTATTTTCGGGTAGCTCTTATTTTCGGGTAGGGTTTATTTTCGGGTAGGGTTTATTTTCGGGTAGCTCTTATTTTCGGGTAGGGTTTATTTTCAGGTGGCTCTTATTTTCGGGTAGGGTTTATTTTCGGGTAGGGTTTATTTTCAGGTAGCTCTTATTTTCGGGTAGGGTTTATTTTCAGGTGGCTCTTATTTTCGGGTAGGGTTTATTTTCGGGTAGGTCTAATCTTCAGGGGAGGGCTTATTTTCGGCGTAAGCCTTATTTTCGAGTAGCTCTTATTTTTAGGGTAGCGCTTATTTTCAGGGGAGGGCTGATTTTCTGGGTAGGTCGTATTTTTGAAGAAGGGCTTGTTTTCTAATTAGGACTTATTTTCTGATTAGAACTTATTTTCTGATTAGGGCTTATGTCCTGATTAGGGCTTATTTTCTAATTAGGAGTTATTTTCTGATTAGGGTTTATTTTCTGATTAGGACTTATTTTCTGATTAGGACTTGTTTTCTGATTAGGTCTTTGTTTATTAGGCCTTACTTTCAGGGTAGGTCTCACTTTTGGGGTAGGTCTCACTTTTAGGGTAGATCTTATTTTCGGGGTAGGTCATATTTTCGGGTAGGTCTTATTTTCGGGGTAGGTCCTATTTTCGGGGAACCAGGGCATTTTGTGTTTTGAATTATGGGCTGTACGAACATAGAGGATTCACCCAAGTTACCAAGACCGCAGACAACAGTCGCTGGTGACCCCCCGTGTCCCCCCGTGTCCCCCCGTGACCCCGCGTGACCCGCGTGTCCCCGCAGGGCTGCACACGGTGGACGTGGCGTACGCGGGCAGCCCGGTGCCCCACAGCCCGTTCCGCGTGGCCGTGACCGAGGGCTGCGACCCCGCGCGCGTGCGCGTGCACGGCCCCGGCATCCAGAGCGGCACCACCAACCAGCCCAACAAGTTCACCGTGGAGACCCGGTGAGACCCCCACGGGACCCCCATGGGACCCCCCTGCCCCAAAACCCCTGCACTCCCATCCCCCATCGCCCCAAAACCCCCGCACCCCAACCCCCATCGCCCCAAAACCCCCCGGGACCCCAAAAGCCCCGCGCCCCAAACCTCCTGCCCGTGAACCAAAACTCTCCAGGACCCCAAAGCCCTCATGGGGTCAGGGTTTGGGGTCCCCCTGACCCCCCTGTCCCCCCGAACCCCCTGTGTCCCCCCTGCCCCCTGTGTCCCCCCTGCCCCCCATGTCCCCCCTGCCCCCCGTGTCCCCTGCCCCCCATGTCCCCTGCGCCGCTCCCATCAGGGGTCAGGATTTGGGGTCCCCCTGACCCCCATGTTCCCCTGCCCCCCATGTCCCCTGCGCTGCTCCCATCAGGGGGTCGGGGTTTGGGGTCCCCCCTGCCCCCCATGTCCCCCTGCCCCCCGTGTCCCCTGCACCGCTCCCATCAGGGGTTTGGGGTTTGGGGTTCCCCCCTGCCCCCCATGTCCCCTGCACTGCTCCCATCAGGGGGTCAGGGTTTGGGGTCCCCCCTGCCCCCCGTGTCCCCTACACCGCTCCCATCATGGGGTCAGGGTTTGGGGTCCCCTCTGCCCCCCATGTCCCCTGCACTGCTCCCATCATGGGGTCAGGGTTTGGGGTCCCCTCTGCCCCCCATGTCCCCTGCACCGCTCCCATCAGGGGGTCGGGGTGTGGGGTCCCCCTGACCGCGTGTCCGTGCCCCCCATGTCCCCCTGCCCCCCGTGTCCCCTGCACCGCTCCCATCGTGGGGTTGGGGTTTGGGGTCCCCCCTGCCCCCCATGTCCCCTATCCCACTCCCCTCATGGGTTCGGGGTGTGGGGTCCCCCTGACCGCGTGTCCGTGCCCCCCATGTCCCCCTGCCCCCCATGTCCCCTATCCCGCTCCCCTCGTGGGGTCGGGGTGTGGGGTCCCCCTGACCGCGTGTCCGTGCCCCGCGTGCGCAGCGGCGCCGGCACGGGGGGGCTGGGGCTGGCGGTGGAGGGCCCGTCGGAGGCCAAGATGTCGTGCACGGACAACAAGGACGGCAGCTGCTCGGTGGAGTACGTGCCCTACGAGCCGGGCACCTACAGCCTCAACGTCACCTACGGCGGCCACCAGGTCCCCGGTGAGCGCGGGGGTCCGGGGGTCCCGGGGAGGGGTCCCGGGGGGGTCCCGGCGGCGTCACCGTCACCGCCGTGTCCCCCCAGGGAGCCCGTTCAAGGTGCCGGTGACGGACGTGGTGGACGCGTCCAAGGTGAAGTGCGCGGGGCCGGGGCTGACGCCGGGCGCCGTGCGCGCCAACGTGCCGCAGAGCTTCACCGTGGACGCCAGCAAGGCCGGCGTGGCGCCCCTGGACGTTAAAGTGCTGGGGCCCAAAGGTGGGGGCGCGGGGGACCCCGGCGTGAGGGGAAATGGGGGGCTGGGGGGGGGCTGGGGTGTCCCACGGGGTGTCCCATGGGCACCCTGGGGGGCTTGGGGTGTCCCATAAGGGTCTATGGGGGATCTTGGGGTGCCCTGGGGGGGCTTGGGGTGTCCCTCGGGGTGTCCCCGGGTGCCCTGGGGGGCTTGAGGTGTCCTGTAAGGGTCTATGTGGGATCTTGGGGTGTCCCATAAGGGTCTATGGGGAATCTTGGGGTGTCCCATAAGGGTCTATGGGGGATCTTGGGGTGCCCTGGGGGGCCTTGGCGTGCCCCGTAAGGGTCTTTGGGGGATATTGGGGTGTCCCATAAGGGTCTATAGGGGGTCTTGGGGTGCCCGAGTGGGGCTTGGGGTGCCCCATAAGGGTCTATAGGGGATCTTGGGGTGCCCTGGGGGGCTTGGGGTGTCCCGTAAGGGTCTATGGGGGATCTTGGGGTGTCCCATAAGAGTCTATAGGGGATCCTGGGGTGCCCTGGGGGTCTTGGGGTGTCCCATAAGGGTCTATAGGGGATCTTGGGGTGCCCTGGGGGGCTTGGGGTGTCCCATAAGGGTCTATAGGGGATCTTGGGGTGCCCTGTGGGGTCTTGGGGTGCCCCATAGGACTCTATGAGGGGTCTGGGGTTGCTATAGGAGGTCATGGGGTGCCCCATAGGGCCATGCAGGGAGTCCTGGGGTGCCCGTGGGTCCCGCTGTGCGCCGGGGTCTTGGGGTGCCCGTGGGTCCCGCTGTGCGCCGGGGTCGGGGGGTGCCCGTGGGTCCCGGTGTGCGCCGGGGTCGGGGGGGTGCCCTGCGCCGGGGTCGGGGGGTGCCCGTGGGTCCCACTGTGCGCCGGGGTCTTGGGGTGCCCGTGGGTCCCGCTGTGCGCCGGGGTCGGGGGGTGCCCGTGGGTCCCGGTGTGCGCCGGGGTCGGGGGGTGCCCGTGGGTCCCGCTGTGCGCTGGGGTCGGGGGGTGCCCGTGGGTCCCACTGTGCGCCGGGGTCGGGGGGTGCCCGTGGGTCCCGCTGTGCGCCGGGGTCGGGGGGTGCCCGTGGGTCCCGCTGTGCGCCGGGGTCGGGGGGTGCCCGTGGGTCCCGCTGTGCGCTGGGGTCGGGGGGTGCCCGTGGGTCCCGCTGTGCGCCGGGGTCGGGGGGTGCCCGTGGGTCCCGGTGTGCGCCGGGGTCGGGGGGTGCCCGTGGGTCCCGCTGTGCGCCGGGGTCTTGGGGTGCCCGTGGGTCCCGCTGTGCGCCGGGGTCGGGGGGTGCCCGTGGGTCCCACTGTGCGCCGGGGTCTTGGGGTGCCCGTGGGTCCCGCTGTGCGCCGGGGTCGGGGGGTGCCCCTGGGTCCCGCTGTGCGCCGGAGTCGGGGGGTGCCCGTGGGTCCCACTGTGCGCTGGGGTCGGGGGGTGCCCATGGGTCCCAGTGTGCGCCGGGGTCGGGGGTCCCGGCCGCGCTGACGCCCGTCGCCAGGCGTGGTGGAGCCGGTGGACGTGTCGGACAACGGGGACGGGACGCGGCGCGTGAGCTACGTCCCCTCGCGCGAGGGGCCCTACAGCATCGCCGTGCGCTACGGCGACCAGGACGTGCCGCGCAGGTTGGGGGGCCAGGGGGGTTTGGGGGGCTGGGGTGGGTTTGGGGGTCCTGGGCGGGTCGGGGGGGCCGGGGCGGGTTGGGGGGCCAGGGGGGTTTGGGGGGGCTGGGGTGAGTCGGGGGGCCTGGGTGGGTTGGGGGACTGGGGCAGGTTTGGGGGTCCCAGGCAGGTTGGGGGGCTGGGGCGGGTCAGTGGGGCTCTGGGGCTCTGGGGGCCTCTGGGTCTCTGAGGGGCTCTGGGGGTCTCTGGGGAGTCTCTGGGGCTCTGGGGGTCTCTAGGGGGCTCTGAGGGGCTCTGGGGGGCTCTGGGGCTCTGGGGGTCTCTGAGGGGCTCTGGGGGGCTCTGGGGCTCTGGGGGGCTCTGGGGTCTCTGGGGGGCTCTGCAGGGCTCTGGGGGTCTCTGAGGGGCTCTGGGGGGCTCTGGGGTCTCTGGGGGGCTCTGGAGGTCTGGGGCTCTGGGGTCTCTGGGGCACTCTGTGGGGCTCTGGGGCTTTGGGGGGCTCTGGGGTGCTCGGGGGTCTCTGGGGCTCTGGGGGGCTCTGGGGTCTCTGGGGCTCTGGGGCTCTGGGGGGCTCTGGGGTCTCTGGGGGGCTCTGGGGGGTCTGTGGGGGTCTCTGGGGTCTCTGGGGCGCTCTGGGGGGTTCTGGGGCTTTGGGGGGCTCTGGGGTGCTCGGGGGTCTCTGGGGCTCTGGGGGGCTCTGGGGTCTCTGGGGGTCTGTGGCTCTGTGGCTCTGAGGGGCTCTGGGGTCTGTGGGGGGCTCTGAGGGGCTCTGGGGTCTGTGGGGGGCTCTGGGGTCTCTGGGGTCTCTGGGGTCTGTGGGGGTCTCTGGGGTCTCTGGGGGTCTCTGGGGCTCTGGGGTCTGTGGGGGTCTCTGGGGTCTCTGGGGTCTCTGGGGGTCTCTGGGGTCTGTGGGGGTCTCTGGGGTCTGTGGGGGTCTCTGGGGCTCTGGGGTCTCTGGGGTCTGTGGGGGTCTCTGGGGGTCTCTGGGGGTCTCTGGGGTCTGTGGGGGTCTCTGGGGTCTGTGGGGGTCTCTGGGGTCTCTGGGGCTCTGGGGGTCTCTGGGGGTCTCTGGGGTCTCTGGGGCTCTGGGGGTCTCTGGGGTCTCTGGGGTCTGTGGGGGTCTGTGGGGGTCTCTGGGGCTCTGGGGTCTCTGGGGTCTCTGGGGCTCTCGGGGTCTCTGGGGTCTCTGGGGCTCTGGGGTCTCTGGGGGTCTCTGGGGGTCTCTGGGGTCTCTGGGGGTCTCTGGGGGTCTCTGGGGGTCTCTGGGGTCTCTGGGGGTCTGTGTCTGGGGGCCGTGGTGACGGCGCGCTGTCCCCGCAGCCCGTTCAAGGTGAAGGCGCTGCCCACGCACGACGCCAGCAAGGTCAAGGCCAGCGGGCCGGGGCTGAACACGACCGGCGTCCCCGCCAGCCTGCCCGTGGAGTTCACCATCGACGCCAAGGACGCGGGCGAGGGGCTGCTGGCCGTGCAGATCACGGTGCGGGGACACCGTGTGTGCGCGTGTGTGTGTGAGTGCGTGTGTGCGTGTGTGTGAGTGCGCGTGTGCGTGTGCGTGTGTGCGTATGTGTGTGCGTATGTGTGTGCGTGTGTGCGTGTGTGTGTGCGTGCGTGTGTGTGTGCATGTGTGAGTGTGAGTGTGAGTGTGTGCGTGTGTGAGTGTGCGTGTGCGTGTGTGTGCGTGTGTGTGCGTGTGTGTGCGTGTGTGTGCGTGTGTGTGCGTGTGTGTGTGCATGTGTGAGTGTGTGTGAGTGTGTGTGCGTGTGTGAGTGTGTGTGAGTGCGTGTGTGTGTGCGCGTGTGAGTGTGCGTGTGCCTGTGTGTGCGTGTGTGCGTGTGTGTGCGTGTCCCACGTGCAGATCACGGTGCGTGTGTGTGCGTGTGTGTGTGCGTGTGTGCGTGTGTGTGTGTGTGCGTGCGTGTGTGTGTGTGCGTGTGTGCGTGCGTGTGTGTGTGTGTGTGTGTGTGCGTGTGTGTGTGTAAGTGTGTGTGTGCGTGTGTGCGTGTGTGTGTGCGTGCGTGTGTGTGTGTCCCACGTGCAGATCACGGTGTGCAGGGCACGCGGGGCGCGGGGACACATGTCCCCGTGTCCCCGTGCCCCATGTCCCCATGTCCCCCCATGTCCTCCATGTCCCCATGTCCCCACGTCCCCGTGTCCCCCCGTCCCCATGTGCCCCCATGTCCCCTGTGTCCCCCCATGTCCCCTGTGTCCCCCACGTCCCCCATGTCCCCCATATCCCCCATGTCCCCATGTCCCCCATGTCCCCCCATGTCCCCATGTCCCCCCATGTCCCCCCATGTCCCCACCCCCCGCGTCCCCGCCGTCACCGTCCCCGCGCGTGTCCCCAGGACCCCGAGGGGAAGCCCAAGAAGGCGACGATCCGCGACAACCAGGACGGCACGTACACCGTGTCGTACGTGCCCGACATGACCGGGCGCTACACCATCCTCATCAAGTACGGCGGCGACGAGATCCCCTACTCGCCGTACCGCATCCGCGCCGTGCCCGCCGGCGACGCCAGCAAGTGCACCGTCACCGGTACGCGGCGCGGGGGCACCCGCTCCATGGGCACCGGGGGGGGGCACCCGCTTCACCGGCACCGGCGGAGCCAAACACCCGCTCACCGGCACCGGGGGGGCACCAGCTTCACCGCGGGGGGTTGGGGGGTCGCACCGCCCGGTCTCACTGGATCTCTTGCTTCTCCGCCACCGCACGCCCCCACGCCCCCCCCGCTGCCGCGCTCTAGTGTCCATCGGCGGCCACGGCTTAGGTAAGCGCGGCATGGCCTGGGGGAGCACGCGCCCCAAACCGCCCCCCAAACCGCCCCCAAACCGCCCCCCCCCAAACCACCACCCTCCAGGGGGGCTCCGGTGACCCCACCGTGTTCTGGGGGGTTTCCCGTTGCCACCAGGGGGTCCCCAGCCTGTCCTGCGCCAGGGGGGCTCTGGTGACCCCAGTGACCCCTGGTGACCCCTGGTGACTCCCAGTGACCCCACCATGTTCTGGGGGGTGTCCTGTTGTCACTAGGGGGGGGCTCTGGTGACCCTACCATGTTCCGGGGGGTGTCCCATTGTCACCAGGGGGTCCCCAGCCCATCCCCCTCCGGGGGGGCTCCAGTGACCCTGGTGACCCCTGGTGACCCCCGGTGGCTCCCAGTGACCCCGGTGACTCCCAGTGACCCCGGTGACTCCCAATGACCCCACCATGTTCTGGGGGATGTCCCATTGTCACCAGGGGGTCCCCATCCCATCCCCCTCCGGGGGGGCTCCGGTGCCCCCGGTGACCCCGGTGCCCCGGCAGGCGCCGGCGTGGGCCCCACGATCCAGCTGGGCGAGGAGACGGTGATCACGGTGGACGCGAAGGCGGCGGGCAAGGGGAAGGTGACGTGCTCGGTCTGCACCCCCGACGGCTCCGAGGTGGACGTGGACGTGGCCGAGAACCCCGACGGCACCTTCGACATCTTCTACACCGCCCCCCAGCCCGGCAAGTACGTCATCTGCGTGCGCTTCGGCGGCGAGCACATCCCCAACAGCCCCTTCCAGGTCCTGGTGAGTCGGGGGGGGGCCGGGGGGGGGTCGGGGGGGGTCCCGGCCCCGCTAACGCGGCCGTCGCGCAGGCGACCGACCGCCCGCTGCTGGGGGTCAACGGGCTGGACGTGGCCGGGCTGCGCCCCTTCGACCTCGTCATCCCCTTCACCGTCAAGAAGGGCGAGATCACGGGTGAGCGCCCCCCACGGGGTCCCCACGGGGTCCCCAGGGTGTCCATGGGGTGTCCATGGGGTGTCCCCAGGGTGTCCCCAGGGTGTCCCCAGGGTGTCCCCACAGTGTCCCCGGGGTGAACCCAGAGTGTCCCCAGGGTGTCCCCACGGTGTCTCCGGGGTGTCCCCACGGTGTCCCCATGGTGTCCCCACAGTGTCCCTGGGGTGTCCCAAGGGTGTCCCCAGGGTCCTCTGGAGCTGGATTAGGGGTCCCCAAGGTCTAGGCGTCCCCAGAGCCCCCCAGGTCCTCCCAAGGGGTCCCCAAGGCCAGGGGTCCCCCGAGCCCCCCGATCCCCCAAGGGGTCCCCAGAGCCCCCGATCCCCCAAGGGGTCCCTACGCCGGGGGTCCCCAGAGCCCCCCAGCTCCTCCCAAAGGGTCCCCCGAGCCCCCCGATCCCCCAAGGGGTCCCCGAGCCCCCATCCCCCGAGGGTCCCCAGGGCAGGGGTCCCCCATCCCCCGAGGGTCCCCACAGCGGGGTCCCCGATCCCCCGAGGGTCCCCACGGCGGGGTCCCGAGCCCCCATCCCCCGAGGGTCCCCATGGCGGGGTCCCGAGCCCCTAAGGGGTCCCCATGGTGGGGGTCCCCGATCCCCGAGGGTCCCCAGGGCGGGGTCCCGAGCCCCCAAGGGGTCCCCATGGTGGGGGTCCCCGATCCCCGAGGGTCCCCAGGGCGGGTCCCGAGCCCCCACGCTGCCGCCGCGCAGGGGAGGTGCGGACGCCCTCGGGGAAGGCGGCCAAGCCCGACATCACGGACAACAAGGACGGGACGGTGACCGTGCGGTTCGCGCCCACCGAGGCCGGGCTGCACGAGATGGACATCCGCTACGAGGGCATGCACATCCCAGGTGGGGGCAATGGGGGGCAATGGGGGCAATGGGGGGCATGCACATCCCAGGTGGGGGCAACCAACGGGGGGCATGCACATCCCAGGTGGGGGCAACCAACGGGGGGCATGCACATCCCAGGTGGGGGCAACGGGGGGCAATGGGGGCAATGGGGGGCATGCACATCCCAGGTGGGGGCAACCAACGAGGGGCATGCACATCCCAGGTGGGGGCAACCAACGGGGGGCATGCACATCCCAGGTGGGGGCAACCGGGGGGCAATGGGGGGCATGCACATCCCAGGTGGGGGCAACGGGGGGCTGGGGGCAACCGGGGGCTGGGGGCGACCAGGGGGCATGCACATCCCAGGTGGGGGCAATGGGGGCAACCGGGGGCAACCGGGGGGCTGGGGGCGATCGGGGGGCTGGGGGCAACCGGGGCTCTGGGGACTATTGGGGGTCTGGGGACAGTGGGGGGTCTGGGGACAACCGGGGGGCTGGGGACAATCAGGGGGCTGGGGACAGTTTGGGGGCTGGGGACAATGGGGGGTCTGGGGACAATCAGGGGGCTGGGGACAGTTTGGGGGCTGGGGACAATGGGGGGTCTGGGGACAACCGGGGGGCTGGGGACAATCAGGGGGCTGGGGACAGTTTGGGGGCTGGGGACAATGGAGGGTCTGGGGACAACCGGGGGGCTGGGGACATTCGGGGGACTGGGGACAACTAGGGGTCTGGGGATGATTGGGGGGTCTGGGGATGATTGGGGGATCTGGGGGCAATCGGGGGGTCTGGGGACAATCCAGGGGGTTAGGGACAACCAGGGGGTCTGGGGGCAATGGGGGACAATGGGGGAATCTGGGGACAATGGGGGGGCTGGGGACAATGGGGGGTCAGGGGATGATCGGGGGGTCTGGGGACAATCGGGGGGACAACGGGGGCTCTGGGGCTCCATTGCCGCGCGGTGCCCCTGGCGGAGCCGCCGCGTCGTGACACCCCCGCAGCTTCCCTGGTGGCGTGGGTGGGGGGGTCCGGCTGCCCCCCCGACCCCCCCGCGCCCCGTCGCCCCCCCAGGCAGCCCCCTGCAGTTCTACGTGGATTACGTGAACAGCGGCCACGTCACCGCGTACGGCCCCGGGCTCACCCACGGCACCGTCAACAAGCCGGCCGCCTTCACCGTCAACACCAAGGACGCGGGCGAGGGTGAGCGCGGGGGTCCGGGGGGGGGTCCCGGGGGGTCCGGGGGTCCCGTGGGTGCAGCCCCCTGACCCCCCCCCCAGGTGGGCTGTCGCTGGCCGTGGAGGGGCCGTCCAAGGCGGAGATCAGCTGCACCGACAACCAGGACGGCACGTGCAGCGTGTCCTACCTGCCCGTGCTGCCCGGCGACTACAGCATCGTGGTCAAGTACAACGACAAGCACATCGCGGGCAGCCCCTTCACCGCGCGCATCACCGGTACGGGGGGCGCCCCTGGGGGCTGCGGGTGCTCCTGGGGGCGCCCGTGGGGGTCCGGGGGGTCTGTGGGTGGGAGTCTGTGGGTGGGGGGTCCGGGGAGTCCGTGGGTGGGGGGTCCGTGGGTGGGGGGTCCGTGGGTGGGGGTCCGTGGGTGGGGGTCTGTGGGGTCGGGGGAGTCTGTGGGCGAGGGTCCGTGGGCGGGGGTCCGTGGTCCCTCAGGGGGTCCGTGGGTGGGAGGTCTGTGGGTGGGGTCCGTGGGTGGGGTCCGTGGGTGTGGTCCGTGGGTGGGGTCCATGGGCAGGGTCCGTGGGTGGGGTCCGTGGGTGGGGGTCTGGGGGGTCCGTGGGTGGGGTCCGTGGGTGGGGGTCCATGGGTGGGGGTGTGTGGAGGTCCGTGGGTGGGGTCCGTGGTTGGGGGGTCTGTGGGTGGGGTGTCCGTGAGTGGGGTCCGTGGGTGGGGGTCTGTGGGTGGGGGTCTGTGGGTGGGGGGTCTGTGGGTGGGGTCCGTGGGTGGGGGTCTGGGGGGTCCGTGGGTGGGGTCCGTGGGTGGGGTCCGTGGGTGGGGCTCTGTGGGCGTGGTCTGTGGGCGGGGCCCGTGGGCGGGGCCGCGTCCCATTCGCGCCGTGTCCCGCAGGCGACGACTCGCTGCGCCTGTCCCACCTCAAGGTGGGCGCGTCGGCCGACATCCCCCTGGACATCGCGGAGACCGACCTGAGCCAGCTGGCGGCCACCGTCACCGCGCCCTCGGGCCGCAAGGAGCCCTGCCAGCTCAAGCGCCTGCGCAACGGCCACGTCGGTGAGGGGACACGGGGGACACGGGGACATGGGGGGGACACAGGGACATGGGGGACAGGGAGGGATATGGGGACATGGGGACATGGGGGACATGGGGGACACCGTCACCGCGCCCTCGGGCCGCAAGGAGCCCTGCCAGCTCAAGCGCCTGCGCAACGGCCACGTCGGTGAGGGGACACGGGGGGACACGGGGACATGGGGACATGGGGGGGACACAGGGACATGGGGGACAGGGAGGGATATGGGGACATGGGGACATGGGGACATGGGGACATGGGGGACACCGTCACCGCGCCCTCGGGCCGCAAGGAGCCCTGCCAGCTCAAGCGCCTGCACAACGGCCACGTCGGTGAGGGGACACGGGGGGACACGGGGACATGGGGACATGGGGGGGACACAGGGACATGGGACATGGGGGACAGAGGGACACGAGGACATGGGGGAAATGGGACATGGGGGACATGGGGGACATGGGGACATGGGGACATGGGGGACACCGTCACCCTGCCAGCTCAAGCGCCTGCGCAACGGCCACGTCGGTGAGGGGACACGGGGGACACGGGGACATGGGGACACGGGGGGACACGGGGACATGGGGACATGGGGGGCACAGGGGGACATGAGGACACAGTCACTGTCATCCCTGTGTCCCTGTGCCCCCGTGTCTCCCACCCTGTCCCCTGTGTGTCCCCCTGTGTCCCCCTGTCCCTGCACTGACTGTCCCCATGTCCCCATGTCTGTGCCCTCACTGACTGTCCCCCTGTCTGTCCCTGCGCTGACTGTCCCCATGTCCCCATGTCTGTCCCCTCGCTGACTGTCCCGTGTCCCCTTGTCTGTCCCCTTGCTGACTGTCCCCGTGTCTGTCCCCATGTCCCCCTGTCTGTCCCCTTGCTGACTGTCCCCGTGTCTGTCCCCTCGCTGACTGTCCCCCTGTTTGTCCCTGTGCTGACTGTCCTGTGTCCCCCTGTCTGTCCCCTCGCTGACTGTCCCCCTGTCTGTCCCCTCATTGACTGTCCCCCTGTCCATCCCCTTGCTGACCGTTCCCCTGTCCCCCTGTCTGTCCCCTCGCTGACCGTCCCCCGGTCTGTCCCCCTGTCCGTCCCCTCGCTGACCGTCCCCCTGTCCGTCCCCTTGCTGTCTGTCCCATGTCCCCCTGTCCGTCCCCTCGCTGACCGTCCCCCTGTCCGTCCCCTTGCTGTCTGTCCCATGTCCCCCTGTCCGTCCCCTTGCTGACTGTCCCCCTGTCTGTCCCCGCACTGACTGTCCCCATGTCCCCCTGTCCATCCCCTTGCTGACCGTCCCCCTGTCTGTCCCCCTGTCTGTCCCCCTGTCTGTCCCCCTGTCCGTCCCCCTGTCCGTCCCCTCGCTGACTGTCCCCCTGTCCGTTCCCTCACTGACTGTCCCCCTGTCTGTCCCCCTGTCTGTCCCCCTGTCTGTCCCCCTGTCTGTCCCCTCGCTGTCTGTCCCGTGTCCCCCTGTCCATCCCCTCGCTGACCGTCTGTCTGTCCGTCCCCTCGCTGACCGTCCGTCCGTCTGTCCGGCAGGCATCTCGTTCGTGCCGCAGGAGGTGGGGCAGCACCTGGTGCACCTGTCGCGGGGGGGGCAGCCGCTGGCGCGCAGCCCCCTGCCCGTGGCCATCAGCCAGGCCGAGCTGGGCGACGCCAGCCGCGTGCGCGCCGCGGGCGCCGGGCTGCGCGAGGGGCGCACCTTCCAGCCCGCCAGCTTCGCCATCGACACGCGCGACGCCGGTACGGCCCCCGAGACCCCCGAGACCCCCTGAGCATCCCCAGAGCCCCCCGAGACCCCCTGAGCCACCCCAGAGCCCCCCTGAGCCCCCCGAGACCCCCTGAGCATCCCCAGCATCCCCCGAGTCCCCCAGAGCTCCCCCAGCCCCCCCAGCATCCCCAGAGCCCCCTGAGCCCCCCAGAGCATCCCCAGCATCCCCAGCCCCCCCCCAGCATCCCCCAAGACCCCCAGAGCCCCTGAGCCCTCCAAGCCCCCCCAGCATCCCCTGAGCCCCCTGAGCATCCCCAGAGCCCCCCCGAGCTCCCTAGAGCCCCCCAGCATCCCCCAAGCCCCTCCGAGTCCCCCTGAGCCCCCCCAGCATCCCTCAAGCCCCCTGAGCATCCCCAGAGCATCCCAGTGGTCCCAGAGCCCCCAGACCCTCCCCAGAGCATCCCGGGGGTCACCCAGCCCCTTCCAGGGGTCCCCAGAGCCCCCAGCCCCCCCAGAGCCCCCAGCCCCCCCGGGGGTCCCGTGTGGTGCTGACGCGGCGCCCGCAGGGTACGGGGGGCTCAGCCTGTCCATCGAGGGTCCCCAAAGCCCCCAGCCCCCCCCAGAGCCCCCAGCCCCCCCAGGGCTCCCCCAGCCCCCCCGGGGGTCCCCAGCCCCCCCAGAGCCCCCAGCCCCCCCAGAGCCCCCGTGCGGTGCTGACGCGGCGCCCGCAGGGTACGGGGGGCTCAGCCTGTCCATCGAGGGTCCCCAAAGCCCCCAGCCCCCCCAGGGCTCCCCCAGCCCCCCCGGGGGTCCCGTGCGGTGCTGACGCGGCGCCCGCAGGGTACGGGGGGCTCAGCCTGTCCATCGAGGGCCCCAGCAAGGTGGACATCGGCACCGAGGAGCTGGAGGACGGCACGTGCCGCGTGTCCTACTGCCCCACCGAGCCCGGCAACTACATCATCTCCCTCAAGTTCGCCGACCAGCACGTCCCCGGTGCGCGGGGGGCGAGGGGGGAACGGGGGGCGATGGGGGACATGGGGGGTGTGGGGACATGGGGGGCGATGGGGCATGGGGGGTGATGGGGACATGGGGGGCAATGGGGCATGGGGGGCAATGGGGACATGGGGGGCAGTGGGGTGCAGGGGGCGAGGGGGGACATGGGGGCATGGAGGGCGAGGGGGGCAACAGGGCATGGGGGGCAATGGGGCACAGGGGGTGAGGGGGGCACAGGGGGCAATGGGGGAATGGGGGACATGGAGGGAAATGGGGACATGGGGGGCGAGGGGGGCAATGGAGGAATGGGGGACATGGGGGGCAATGGGACATGGGGAACAACAGGGCATGGGGAGCGATGGGGACATGGGGTATTTGGGGCTGTTTCTGTGGGTCATTGGGGGTGTTTGGGGGTGTGTTTCTGGGGCTATTTCTGTGGGTGGTTGGGAATGTTTGGGGGTGTGTTTCTGGGGCTGTTTATGTGGGTGTTTGGTGCGTGGGGCTGTTCCTGTGGGTCTTTAGGGGTGTGGGGGTGCGTGGGGGGTTGGGCTGTGTGACGCCGGGGCCCCTCCCCCAGGGAGCCCGTTCTCGGTGAAGGTGACGGGGGAGGGGCGGGTGAAGGAGAGCATCACCCGCCGGCGCCGCGCGCCCCCCGAGGCCGCCGTGGGCACCCCCTGCGACCTCAGCCTCAAGATGCCCGGTGAGCGGGGACCCCGTGACCCCAGTGACCCCCCGGGACACCCCAGTAACCCAGGGGGACACCCCATCCACCAGGCGGTCCCCCCAACTAACGCCCCCCCGGATCCACGAGGGGACCCCAATACCCCCAGGGGGACACCCCCTCGATCAGGAGGTTCCCACAATTGAAGGGCCCCCCAGGATCCCCATGGGTAGCCCAAGGGGACACCCCATCCCCCAGGAGGGTCCCCACTGACCACCCCCAGGATCCCCTTGGGGACCCCAACACCCCCATGGGGACCCCAATCCCCCCGCGGGGACCCCACTGACCGCCCCCAATACCCCCGTGGGGACCCCAATACCCCCATGGGGACCCCAATCCCCCCGCGGGGTCCCCACTGACCTCCCCCAGGATCCCCATGGGGACCCCAATACCCCCATGGGGACCCCAATACCCCCATCCCCCGGGAGGGTCCCCCAATAAACACCGCCAGGATGCCCGTGGGGACCCCAACACCCCCACGGGGACCCCAATCCCCCCGCGGCGTCCCCACTGACGGCCCCCAATCCCCCCGCGGGGACCCCACTGACCGCCCCCAATACCCCCGTGGGGACCCCAATACCCCCATGGGGACCCCAATCCCCCCGCGGGGTCCTCACTGACCGCCCCCAATCCCCCCGTGGGGTCCCCAATCCCCGGCGGGGTGCCCACTGACCACCCCCAATACCCCCATGGGGACCCCAATCCCCCCGCGGGGTCCTCACTGACCGCCCCCAACACCCCCTTGGGGTCCCCAATCCCCGGCGGGGTGCCCACTGACGGCCCCCCGCAGAGCTGGGCTCCCCGGAGCTGACGGCGCAGGTGACGGGCCCGTCGGGGCAGGCGGTGCCGGCGCAGGTGCTGGACGGCGGCGGCGGCGCGTTCGGCGTGCGCTTCGTGCCGGCCGAGACGGGCGCGCACTCGGTCAGCGTCAAGGACCGCGGGCAGCACGTGCCCGGCAGCCCCTTCCAGTTCACCGTGGGGCCGCTGGGCGAGGGGGGGGCGCACAAGGTGCGCGCCGGGGGGCCCGGCCTGGAGCACGCCGAGGCCGGCGTGCCAGGTGAGGGGACCCCCAAACCGGGGACATGGGGACCCTGGGACTGGGGACATGGGGACCATGGGACTGGGGACATGGGGAGCCTGGGACTGGGACATAGGGACCATGGGACAGGGGACACAGGGCTGGGGTGGGCAGGGGATGCAGGGGCCGGGGTGCCAGGTGAGGGGACCCCCAAACCGGGGACATGGGGACCCTGGGACTGGGACATAGGGACCATGGGACAGGGGACACAGGGCTGGGGTGGGCAGGGGATGCAGGGGCCGGGGTGCCAGGTGAGGGGACCCCCAAACCGGGGACATGGGGACCCTGGGACTGGGGACATGGGGACCCTGGGACTGGGACAGGGGGACCCTGGAACTGGGGACATGGGGAGCCCAGAACTGGGGACATGGGGAGCCTGGAACTGGGACATGGGGACCATGGGACTGGGGCATGGGGAGCGACCCCAGAACTGGGGACACAGGGCTGGGGTGCCAGGTGAGGGGACCCCGAAACCGGGGACATGGGGAGCCCAAAATGGGACATGGGGACCACGGTCTGGGGACACAGGGCTGGGGGGGGCAGGGGACACAGGGGCCGGGGTGCCAGGTGAGGGGACCCCAAAACCGGGGACAAGGAGATGGGGGTCCCGGGAGGGGATGGGGGTCCCGGGGAGGGAATGGGGGTCCCGGGGAGGGGATGGGGGTCCCAGGAGGGGATGGGGGTCCTGGGGAGGGGATGTGGTCCCCAGGAGGAGATGGGGGTCCCGGGGAGGGGATGGGGGTCTCGGGGAGGGAATGGGGGCCTGGGGAGGGGATGGGGGTCCCAGGAGGGAATGGGGGCCTGGGAAGGGGATGGGGGTCCCAGGGAGGAGATGGGGGCCTGGGGAGGAGTTGGGGGTCCAGGGGGCGCGGCCTCGGGGTCCCTGACCCCCCCGCCCCCCCCCCCAGCCGAGTTCAGCATCTGGACGCGCGAGGCGGGCGCCGGGGGCCTCTCGGTGGCCGTGGAGGGGCCCAGCAAGGCCGAAATCGCCTTCGAGGACCGCAAGGACGGCTCCTGCGGCGTCTCCTACGTGGTGCAGGAGCCGGGTACGCGGGGACCCCCCCACCGTGACACCCACCCCCCCACCGTGACACCCACCCCCCATGGGGACCTGGCCCCACCCAGGGACACTGACCCCACCTAGTGACACTGACCCCCCCACCTGGTGACACTGACCCCCAGTCAGTGACACTGACCCCCCTGGTGACACTGACCCCTGGTGACCCCCCCCAGTGACACTGACCCCTGGTGACCCCACCCAGTGACGCTGACCTCTGGTGACCCCACCCAGTGACACCAACCCCACCCAGTGACCCTGACCCCTGGTGACCCTGACCCCACCCAGTGACACTGACCCCTGTGACCCCACCCAGTGACACTGACCCCTGGTGACCCCCACAGTGACACTGACCCCCGGTCACCCCCCCAGTGACACTGACCCCTGTGACCCCACCCAGTGACACTGACCCCTGGTGACACTGACCCCACCCAGTGACACTGACCTCTGGTGACCCCACCCTGGTGACACTGACCCCACTCAGTGACACTGTCCCCACCCAGGGACACCGACCCCACCCTGGGGACACTGACCCCCTTACCCAGTGACACTGACCCCCCCCACCCAGTGACACTGACCTACACCCTGGGGGCACTGATACCTCCACCCAGTGACACTGACCCCTGGTGACCCCACCCAGTGACACTGACCCCACCCAGTGACACTGACCCCTGGTGACCCCACCCAGTGACAGTGACCCCACCCAGTGACACTGACCTCTAGTGACCTCCCTGGTGACACTGACCCCACCCAGTGCCCCTGACCCCTGTGACCCCCCCGGTGACACTGACCCCTGTGACCCCCCGGGTGCCCCTGACTGCAGTGCCCCTGACCCCTGTGCCCCCTGTGCCCCCGGTGCCCCTGACCCCTGTGACCCCCCCCGATGCCCCTGACCCCTTTGACCCCCCTGGTGCCCCTGACCCCTGTGACCCCCCCGGTGCCCCTGACCCCTGTGACCCCCCCGGTGGCCCCGGTGACCCCGGTGCCCCTGACGCGGTGCCCCCAATGCCCCTGACCCCTTTGACCCCCCCGATGCCCCTGACCCCTGTGACCCCCCCGGTGCCCCTGACATGGTGCCCCTGGTGCGGTGCCCCTGGTGCCCCTGACCCCCGTGACCCCCCCGGTGCCCCTGACCCCCGTGACCCCCCCGGTGCCCCCGGTGCCCCTGACGCGGTGCCCCCGGTGCCCCCAGGCGACTACGAGGTGTCGGTGAAGTTCAACGAGGAGCACATCCCCGAGAGCCCGTTCGTGGTGCCGGCGGCCGCGCGCTGCCTGGACGCGCAGCGCCTCACTGTTTCTAGCCTTCAGGTGAGCCGGGGGGGCCGCGGCCGGGGCAGCGCAGCGGCAATGGGCTATGGGGGGCACAGGGACAGCACAGGGCTATGGGGGGCACAGGGACAGCACAGGGCTATGGGGGGCACAGGGCTATGGGGGGCACAGGGACAGCACAGGGCTATGGGGGGCACAGGGACAGCACAGGGGCTATGGGGGCTGCATAGGGACAGCGCAGCGGCAGCGGGGCGGGGGGCACAGGGCTATGGGGGGCACAGGGACAGCACAGGGCTATGGGGGGTGCATAGGGACAGTGCAGCAGCAACGGGGCGGGGGCTGGGTATGGGGGGCACAGGGACAGTGCAGGGCTGGGTATGGGGGGCTGCATAGGGACAGCACAGTGGGCGCCGGGGGCGGGGGGTGCTGGGGGGCACAGGGACAGTACAGGGCTGGGTATGGGGGGCTGCACAGGGACAGTGCAGGGGTTATGGGAGGCTGCATGGGGACAGCGCAGGGCTGGTTATAGGGGGGCATAGAGACAGTGCAGGGGCTATGGGGGGCTGCACAGGGGTTATGGGGGGCTGCATAGGGACAGTGCAGGGCTGGGTATGGGGGCCACAGGGACAGTGCAGGGCTGAGTATGGGGGGGCACAGGGACAGCACAGGGGTTATGCGGGGCATAAGGACAGTGCAGGGGTTATGGGGGGGCACAGGGACAGCACAGGGGTTATGCGGGGCATAGGGACAGTGCAGGGGCTATGGGGGGCTGCACAGGGGTTATGGGGGGCTGCATAGGGACAGTGCAGGGCTGAGTATGGGGGCCACAGGGACAGTGCAGGGCTGAGTATGGGGGGGCATAGGGACAGTGCAGGGGCTATGGGGGGGCACAGGGACAGCACAGGGGTTATGCGGGGCATAAGGACAGTGCAGGGGTTATGGGGGGCACAAGGACAGTGCAGGGGTTATGGGGGGCACAAGGACAGTGCAGGGGTTATGGGACACTAGAGAGTTTGGGGGGCACTAGAGGGGCTGGATAGGGACAGCACAGCCCTAAGGGGGTTTAGGGGGGCACTGTAGGGATTTGGGGGGCTGGATAGGGACAGCACAGCCCTAAAGGGGTTTAGGGGGCACTATAGGGATTTTGGGGGGGCTGGATAGGGACAGCACAGCCCTAAGGGGGGTTTGGGGGGTACTAGAGGGGTTTGGGGGAGTTGTGTAGGGACAGTGTAGCTCTAGGGGGAACTCAGAGTAGTTTTGGGGTGCAGCAGTTGGGGTGCAGCAGCAGTTTGGGGTGCAGCAGTGGAGGTGCAGCAGTGGGGGTGCAGCAGCAGTTTTGGGGTGCAGCAGTGGAGGTGCAGCAGCAGTTTTGGGGTGCAGCAGTGGGGGTGCAGCAGCAGTGGGGGTGCAGCAGCAGTTTTGGGGTGCAGCAGCAGTTTTGGGGTGCAGCAGTGGGGGTGCAGCAGCAGTGGGGGTGCAGCAGCAGTTTTGGGGTGCAGCAGTGGGGGTGCAGCAGTGGGGGTGCAGCAGCAGTTTGGGGTGCAGCAGCAGTTTTGGGGTGCAGCAGCAGCTTTGGGGTCCCTGCGCTGGCCCGGCCGCCCGCTCGGGCGCCCCCCGGCTCTGGTAAAGGCTATTAACAGCCCCGCCCCCCCAAATCTGGGGGGGCACACGGGGCCCGGGGGGGCTTAACGGGAGAGATCGGCCCCACCCCCCGGGACCCCCGTTCTCTCCCGCTAAACCCCCCGGCCCCCCCAGGTAAGTGGGGCGGGGGGGGGGACCCTGACACCCCCAAACCCCCCAACACCCCTAAACCCCCCCCAACTCCCTCTGACACCCCCAAACCCCCCAACACCCTCACCCCCCCCCAACACCCCCACCCCGGGTTGCTGGGGTGACACGTTCCCCCCCTCATTATTTTGGGGTTCGCGTCACCCCGGGCTCTGATCCCCCCCCCATGCGGGATCTCGGGGTGCAGCCCCCCCTCCCTGGGGCGAGTTTGGGGCGCAGGGCCCCCCCCACGTTATTTGGGGTCTTGGGGGGATAAACCCCCCGGGTTATTTGGGGTGTTTGTCCCCCCGGGTTGTCTGGGGGGGTTTGGGGGTGTCACCCCCACTGGGGTTTTGGGGGGAGAGGATTTGGGGGGTTCTCCCCAGGTTTGGGGTGTCCCCCCCATTTGGGAATGTGT
This sequence comes from Nesoenas mayeri, assembly GCF_963082525.1. NCBI lineage: Eukaryota > Metazoa > Chordata > Aves > Columbiformes > Columbidae > Nesoenas > Nesoenas mayeri. The sequence continues at coordinate 30,422 of NW_027659992.1, forward strand.
TTCCTGGGTTTGGGGGTGTCTCCCCAGCTTTGGGATGTTCTCCCTGAGTTGGGGTGTTCCCCCCCTGTTTGGGGGTTCCCCCCGTTTCGGGGTGTCCCGTTTCAGGGTGTTCCCCCAATTTGGGGAGTCCCTGTTTTGGGGTGTCCCCATTTCGGGGGTCCCCATTTCGGGGGGTCCCTGTTTCGGGATGTCCCCGTTTTGGGGGTCCCCCTTTTGGGGTGTCCCGGTTTTTGGGGTCCCCGTTTCAGGTGTCCCTGTTTCAGGGTGTCCCCTTTTGGGGTGTCCCCGTTTGGGGTGTCCCCGTTTGGGGGTCCCCGTTTCGGGGGTCCCCATTTCGGAGTGTCCCCCTTGCGGGATGTCCCCGTTTTGGGGGTCCCCCTTTCGGGGTGTCCCTGTTTGGGGTCCCTGTTTCGGGGTGTCCCCGTTTGGGGGTCCCCGTTTCGGGGTCCCCGTTTCGGGGGTCCCTGACGTGTCCCCCCCAGGAGTCGGGGCTCAAGGTTCACCAACCGGCCTCATTCGCCGTGAGCCTGAACGGGGCGCGGGGGGCGCTGGACGCCAAGGTGCACAGCCCCTCGGGGGCGCTGGAGGAGTGCCACATCACCGAGGTCACCCCAGGTCAGCCCCCCAAAACTGACCCCTGCACCCCCAAACTGCACCCCAAAACCTGCCCCCCAAACTGCACCCCAAAACCTGCCCCCAAACCCACCCCCACACGGTGCACAGCCCCTCGGGGGCGCTGGAGGAGTGCCACATCACCGAGGTCACCCCAGGTCAGCACCCCCAAACTGCACCCTGCACCCCCAAACTGCACCCCGAAACCTGCCCCCAAACCTGCAACCTGCACCCCGAAACCTGCCCCCCAAACCCGCCCCCCCACACGGTGCACAGCCCCTCGGGGGCGCTGGAGCAGTGCCACAGCACCGGGGGTCTCTGTGTGTGTCTGGGGGTCCTGGGGGGCTTTGGGGTCTCTGTATGTGTCTGGGGGGCTTTGGGGGGTCCCAGGGGGCTTTGGGGTCTCTGTGTGTGTCCGGGGGGTCTCTGTGGTCTCTGTGTGTGTCTGGGGGTTTTGGGGGTCTCTGTGGTCTCTGTGTGTGTCCAGGGGTCTCGGGGGGCTTTGGGGGGTCTGTGTGTGTCCAGGGTGCTTTGTGGGGTCCCAGGGGGCTTTGGGGGGTCTCTGTGTGTCCAGGGGGCTTTGGGGTCTCTGTGTGTGTCCAGAGGGCTTTGGGGGGCATCTGTATGTGTCTGGGGGGCTTTGGGGGTCTGTGTGTGTCCAGGGGGCTTTGGGGGGTCCCAGGGGGCTTTGGGGTCTCTGTGTGTGTCCAGAGGGCTTTGGGGGGCATCTGTATGTGTCTGGGGGGCTTTGGGGGTCTGTGTGTGTCCAGAGGGCTTTGGGGGGTCCCAGGGGGCTTTGGGGTCTCTGTGTGTGTCCGGGGGTCTCAGGGGTCTTTGGGGGTCTCTGTGTGTGTCCAGAGGGCTTTGGGGGGCATCTGTGTGTGTCTGGGGGGCTTTGGGGGGGTCTGTGTGTGTCTGGGGGTTTTGGGGGTCCCAGGAGTCTCTGTGTGTGTCTGGGGGGTCTCTGTGGTCTCTGTGTGTGTCTGGGGGTTTTGGGGGTCCCGGGGGTCTCTGTGTGGGGGTTTCAGGGGTCCTGGGGGTCTCTGTCTGGGGGTTTTGGGGGTCCCAGGGGTCTCTGTGTGGGGGTTTCAGGGATCCCAGGGGTCTCTGTCTGGGGGTTTTGGGGGTCCCGGGGGTCTCTGTGTGGGGGTTTCGGGGGTCCCGGGGGTCTCTGTGTGTGTCTGGGGGTTTTGGGGGTCCCGGGGGTCTCTGTGTGGGGGTTTCGGGGGTCCTGGGGGTCTCTGTGTGTGTCTGGGGGTTTTGGGGGTCCCGGGGGTCTCTGTGAGGGGGTTTTGGGGGTCCCGGGGGTCTCTGTGAGGGGGTTTGGGGGTCCCCGCGGGTCGCTGACCCCCCGCCCCCCCAGACAAGCGTGCCGTGCGGTTCATCCCGCGCGAGAACGGCGTCTACGCCATCGACGTCAAGTTCGAGGGGTCGCACATCCCGGGCAGCCCCTTCAAGGTGCGCGTGGGCGAGCCGGGCCAGGCCGGCGACCCGGGGCTGGTGTCGGCCTACGGGCCCGGCCTGGAGGGCGGCACCACAGGTACGGCATGGCATGGGGGTACGGGGGTATGGGGGGCAATGGGGTACGGGGGGGTACGGGGGGTACCGGGGTACGGGGGGTATGGGGGTACAGGGGGCGAGCCGGGCCAGGCCGGCGACCCGGGGCTGGTGTCGGCATACGGGCCCGGCCTGGAGGGCAGCACCACAGGTACGGCATGGGGGTACGGGGGTACAGGGGGGTACCGGGGTACAGGGGGGTACGGGGGTACGGGGGGCAATGGGGTACGGGGGGGTACAGGGGTACGGGGGGGGCACCGGGGTATTGGGGGGCATTGGGGTACAGGGGGCACCGCGGGATAGGGGGGGCACCACAGGTACAGGACGGGGGGGGGGGCACTGCAGGTATGGGGGCAGCACCACAGGTACGGGGGGAGCACCAGGGGACGTGGGGGCACCAGGGGACGGGGGGGGCACCCTGGGATGGGGGGGGCACCAGGATATGGAGGGCAGCACCACAGGTACGGGATGGGGGGGGGACTGTGGGTATGGGGGGGGCACTGGGGTATGGGGGGGCACCACAGGTACGAGGGGCACCAGGGTATGGGGGGGGGCACCACAGGTACGGGGAGGAGGAGGCACCAGGGGACAGGATGGGGGGGCACCACAGGTATGGGGGAGGCACCACAGGTACAGGACGGGGGGGGCACCACGGGTATGGGGGGCGCTGTGGGTATGGTGGGGGGGCACTGGGGTATGGAGGGGGGCACCACAGGTATGGGATGGGGGGGCACGGGGGTACAGGACAGGGGGGCACCACGGGGATGGGGATGGGGGCTTGGGGGGTTTCCACAGGGACTTGGGGTCTCGTCCCCACCATGGGCTGTTGGGGTGACCCAGGGGTTGGGGTCTCTGTGGGTTGGGGTCTCCATGGTGTCCATGTCCCCAGGGTCCCCGGCGGAGTTCGTGGTGAACACGGCCAAGGCGCTGGGCTCTATGGGTTGGGGTCTATGGGTTGGGGTCTCCATTGTGCCCCCCATGTCCCCAGGGTCCCCGGCGGAGTTCGTGGTGAACACGGCCAAGGCGCTGGGCTCTATGGGTTGGGGTCTATGGGTTGGGGTCTCCATTGTGCCCCCCATGTCCCCAGGGTCCCCGGCGGAGTTCGTGGTGAACACGGCCAAGGCGCTGGGCTCTATGGGTTGGGGTCTATGGGTTGGGGTCTCCATTGTGCCCCCCATGTCCCCAGGGTCCCCGGCGGAGTTCGTGGTGAACACGGCCAAGGCGCTGGGCTCTATGGGTTGGGCTCTATGGGTTGGGGTCTCCATTGTGCCCCCCATGTCCCCAGGGTCCCCGGCGGAGTTCGTGGTGAACACGGCCAAGGCGCTGGGCTCTATGGGTTGGGGTCTATGGGTTGGGGTCTCCATGGTGACCCCCATGTCCCCAGGGTCCCCGGCGGAGTTCGTGGTGAACACGGCCAAGGCGCTGGGCTCTATGGGTTGGGGTCTATGGGTTGGGGTCTCCATTGTGCCCCCCATGTCCCCAGGGTCCCCGGCGGAGTTCGTGGTGAACACGGCCAAGGCGCTGGGCTCTATGGGTTGGGGTCTATGGGTTGGGGTCTCTATGGGTTGGGATCTGTCTGTGGGGTGTTGGGGTGACGCTGGGGGTCCCGTGTCCCCCCCAGGGTCCCCGGGCGGAGTTCGTGGTGAACACGACCAAGGCGCTGGGCTCTATGGGTTGGGGTCTATGGGTTGGGGTCTATGGGTTGGGGTCTCCATTGTGCCCCCCATGTCCCCAGGGTCCCCAGCGGAGTTCGTGGTGAACACGGCCAAGGCGCTGGGCTCTATGGGTTGGGGTCTATGGGTTGGGGTCTCCATTGTGCCCCCCATGTCCCCAGGGTCCCCGGCGGAGTTCGTGGTGAACACGGCCAAGGCGCTGGGGTCTATGGGTTGGGGTCTATGGGTTGGGGTCTCCATTGTGCCCCCCATGTCCCCAGGGTCCCCGGCGGAGTTCGTGGTGAACACGGCCAAGGCGCTGGGCTCGTCTATGGGTTGGGGTCTATGGGTTGGGGTCTCCATTGTGCCCCCCATGTCCCCAGGGTCCCCGGCGGAGTTCGTGGTGAACACGGCCAAGGCGCTGGGCTCTATGGGTTGGGCTCTATGGGTTGGGGTCTCCATTGTGCCCGCCATGTCCCCAGGGTCCCCGGCGGAGTTCGTGGTGAACACGGCCAAGGCGCTGGGCTCTATGGGTTGGGGTCTATGGGTTGGGGTCTCCATTGTGCCCCCCATGTCCCCAGGGTCCCCGGCGGAGTTCGTGGTGAACACGGCCAAGGCGGGCCCCGGCGCGCTGGCCGTCACCATCGAGGGCCCGTCCAAGGTGAAGATGGAGTGCCGCGAGTGCCCCGAGGGCTTCCGCGTCACCTACACGCCCATGGCCCCCGGCAGCTACCTCATCGCCATCAAGTTCGGGGGCCCCCACCACATCGTGGGCAGCCCCTTCAAGGCCAAGATCACCGGTGGGTGCGGGGGGGGGGCAGGTTGGGGGGGTGAGGTGCTGGGGGGTTTGGGGGTCAGAGGGGTTTGGGGGGCAGATTGGGGGGTTTGGGGGGTCAGGAGGGTTTGGGGAGTCAGGAGGGTTTAGGGGGGCAGATTGGGGGGGGTTGAGGTGCTGGGGGGGTTGGGGGGTCAGAGGGGTTTGGGGGGGCAGATTGGGAGGGGTTGAGGTGCTGGAGGGGTTGGGGGGTCAGAAGAGCTTGGGGGAGCGGATTTGGGAGTCAGAGGGGTTTGGGGGGGCAGATTGGGGGGGGTTGAGGTGCTGGGGGGGTTGGGGGGTCAGAGGGGTTTGGGGGGGCAGATTGGGGGGGGTTGAGGTGCTGGAGGGGTTGGGGGGTCAGAAGAGCTTGGGGGAGCGGATTTGGGAGTCAGAGGGGTTTGGGGGGGCGGCTTGGGGGTCATTTGGGGGTCAGAGGGGTTGGAGGAAGCAGATTGGGGGGGATTTGAGGCGCTGGGGGGGTTTGGGGGTCAGGAAGGTTTGGGGGGCAGATTGGGGGGTTTGAGGTGCTGGGGGGGGTTTGGGGGGCAGGGGGGATTTGTGGTGGGGGGGTGTTGGTGTATGGGGGGTGTTGGTGTGGGGGGGTGTTGGGGTGCAAGGGTGTTGGGGTATGGGGGTGTTGGGGTGTGGGGGTGTCGGGGTGCAAGGGTGTTGGGGTATGGGGGTGTTGGGGTGCGCGAGGTGTTGGTGCACAGGGGGGTGTTGGGGTGGGGGGGTGTTGGTGTACAGGGGGTGTTGGGGTGGGAGGGTGTTGGGGTGAGGGGGTGTTGGTGTACAAGCGGGTGTTGGTGTACAGGGGGTGTTGGGGTGTTGGGGTGCGGGGCGTTGGGGGTCCCGGTGCTGACGCGGCGCCCCCATGGGGGGGGTGTTGGTGTACAGGGGGTGTTGGGGTGGGGGGTGTTGGGGGTCCTGGGGTCCCGGTGCTGACGCGGCGCCCCCGGGGGGGTGTTGGTGTGGGGGGGTGTTGGTGTACAGGGGGTGTGGCGGTGTTGGGGTGGGGGGTGTTGGGGGTCCCGGGGTCCCGGTGCTGACTTGGCGCCCCCAGGGCCCCGGCTGGTGAGCAGCCACAGCCTGCGCGAGAGCTCGTCCATGCTGGTGGACGCGGGGGGGCCCGCGGCGCCCGGGGGGGCGGCCGCGCCGGGGGGGGCCGCGCCGGTGCCCCCCGTGTTCTCGGACGCCAGCAAAGTGGTGGCCAAGGGGCTGGGGCTCAGCAAGGCCTTCGTGGGACAGAAGAACTCGTTCAGCGTGGACTGCAGCAAGGCCGGTGCGCGGGGGGGCCCCACCGGGTTTGGGGGGACCCCCGGGTTTGGGGAACCCCCCACCGGGTTGGGGGGGCACCGGGTTGGGGGACCCCCCCACTGGAGTTTGAGGGGACCCCCCACCAGGTTGGGGGACACACCGGGGTTGGGGGGCACCGGGTTGGAGGGCGCCGGGTTGAGGGAACCCCCCACCAGGGTCTGGGGGGACACCAAGGTTTGGGGGACACCAGGTTGGGGGGCACTGGGGTTTGGGGAGACCGGGGTTGGCGGGCACCGAGTTGGGGGGACACTGGGCGGGGGGACACCAGGTTTAGGGGACACCAGGTTTGGGGAACCCCCCACCAGGATTTGGGGGGACCTCCGGGTTTGGGGAACCCCCTTGGGCTTTGGGGTGACCCCCAGGTTTGGGGTGATGGGTGTGGGGTGACCCCCCCCCAGCTTTGGGGAAACCCCCACCAGGGTTTGGGGTGATCTCCAGGTTTGGGGTGACCCCCCCCTGGGTTTGGGGAGCCCCCGGGTTTGGGGTGATCCCCACCGGGTTTTGGGGTCCCCCCCACCTGGGTTTGGGGTGACCCTAAGGTTTGGGGTGATCCCCCTGGGCTTTGGGGTGAACCCTCCCGGGTTTGGGGAGCCCCCTGGGCTTCAGGAAGCCCCCCCAGGTTTTGGGGTGTCCCCCCTTCCCGGGGTTGCTGCCCCCCCAGCCCGTGGCTCAGCGCTTTGCCGGGGGCTCATTTTGGTGGTGGTGGGGGGGGCGATTTTTGGGGTGTCTTTAGGGGGCGGTTCCAATTACTTTGTGGGGGGGGAGTGTCCCATTTTTGGTGCGCTCACCCCCCCGCCCCCCCCCAGGGAACAACATGCTGCTGGTGGGGGTGCAGGGCCCCCGCTCGCCCTGCGAGGAGATCGTGGTGAAGCACCTGGGCAACCAGCTGTACAGCGTGGGCTACCTGCTGCGCGAGCGCGGCGACTACCTGCTGGTGGTCAAGTGGGGCGACCAGCACGTGCCCAACAGCCCCTTCCGCCTCACCGTGCCCTGACCCCCCCCGGACACGGGGACCCCCCCACATCGGGGACCCCCGGACACGGGGACACCCCCAGATCAGGACCCCCAGACATGGAGACACCCCCACATCGGGGACCCCCGGACACGGGGACACCCCCAGATCGGGACCCCTTGGCCATGGGGACACCCCCACATCGGGACCCCCCAGCCATGGGGACACCCCAGATTGGGACCCCCCAGCCATGGGGACACCCCAGCTCGGGGACCCCCCCTTCCCACCCCACCACCGCCACCCCCTCCGCCACTCCCCGCCCCCTGCCCCGTCACGCCGCCCCTCCCCCCGTTCCCACCCGGGGAACGGGCCCCCCCCCCCGTTTCTGCCACCGGTTCAGAACCCCCCCCTCCCCCTTTTTCTTTTCTTTTGTCCTTTTTATTTTATGTTAATTTTTTAACATGACCCGGGGGGGTCCCGGCCGCCCCCCCCCCCCGAACCCCAATAAAACTCGTTCTGCTTCACTGGGCTTCGTCTGCTTGGGGATGTATAGGGTACATACATACATATATATACACAGCCTATGGATTGGGGGGTCTATAGATTGGGAGGAACCCCATGGATTGGAGGGGAACGGGGAGGGAGGGGGGGGGTCTTCCCTTTGGGGAGGGGGCTGGGGGGACAAGCAGGGGCCGCTCTATACATCGCACGCTGCGGCAGCTCACACCGGGGGTCTCTATACGTTAAGCGCCCCCTATAGAACGGGGCGGATGACGCACGGGGCGGCCCCTGCGCGTTGGGGTGACCCGTGTGGAGGGGGCGGAGCCCCGCGCAGCGCTATAGGGTGTCGTGTACCCCCCTCCGCGTCGCAACGATCTGGGCGGGGTTATTCAAATGAGATGCAAATGAGGCCGCCGCGTGTTCAATCGGCGCGGAGGGGCGGGGCTATGCAAATAGAGCGTCTCGCGCGCCGTCCAATCAGCGCGCGGAACGGTCCCCGTGCGCCTCGCGGGCACGTCGCCGCCGCTCTGTCCCTCCCCACCCCGCCGCCGCGCTCTCTGATTGGCTGCCGCTCCTCTCTCCGCTGGGTGAGCTGCTAGAGCGGTGCCCGCCGCCTCTATCGCCCAGCAGAGGCGCCGCCGCGCTCCGCCGCTCCCGCCCCCCCTCCCCCCGCGCTCCGCCGCTCCCGCCCCACCCCCCCCTCGCCTCGCCGCGTCCTCTCGGGGCGGCGCCGCTTCCGCGGCGGCGACCGGTCGCGCCGCGCAACGTCCCCGCCGGCGGGCGGGTCCTCCGGCGGGCGGCCAGAGCGCCGCCGGAAGCCGGGGGGCGTGGCCGGAAGCCAGGGGCGGGCGCGGTATATAAGCAGCGCGCAGGCGCCGCCGCTCTCTTTCTCGCGTTGGGCGAGGTGAGGGCCGCGCCGGGGCGGCGGGGCCGGGACAGGCCGCTGGATCCCGGGAGAGGCCGCTGGATCCCGGGAGAGGCCGCCGGATCCCGGGGAGGCCGCCGGGGCCCGGAGAGGCCGCCGCGCCGCCCCCGCCGCCCCCACAACCCCCGCCGCTCTCTCCCGCAGGTCCCGGGCCCGGAGCCGCCATGGGCCGCCGCCCGGCGCGATGGTGAGTCCCGTGACGTCACCGCGGGGGGGGGGTGGTGGGTGGGTATGACGTCATTCCACGCCTCTCAACGTCAAGGGGGGCGGGCGGGAAGAGCGTTGCGGGTTTGGGGCCCCTTCCCCCCCCCCCCCATCCTCACCGCCCCCCCCTCAGTTACAGATACTGCAAGAACAAGCCGTACCCCAAGTCCCGCTTCTGCAGGGGGGTCCCTGGTGAGTCCGCGCCCCCCTCCCCCCCGTTCCTGGGGTGCAGCCGCCCGCTCCCCCGCACCCCCATTCTGAACCCCCCCCCCCTTTTCCCCCGCAGACCCCAAAATCCGCATCTTCGACCTGGGCCGCAAGAAGGCGAAGGTGGACGAGTTCCCGCTCTGCGGGCACATGGTGTCGGACGAGTACGAGCAGCTCAGCTCCGAGGGTGCGTGCGGGGGGGTGCGGGGTGCGGGGGGGCGGGGCGGGGTGCGGGGGGGGCGGGGCGGGGTCCGGGGGGGTCGCCCCCGCCGCCGTGACCCCCCCGCGCCGTCCCGCAGCGCTGGAGGCCGCGCGGATCTGCGCCAACAAGTACATGGTGAAGAGCTGCGGGAAGGACGGGTTCCACATCCGCGTGCGCCTGCACCCCTTCCACGTCATCCGCATCAACAAGATGCTCTCGTGCGCCGGCGCCGACAGGTCGGGGGGGGCTCCCAAAACCGGGGGGGTCCCCAGAACTTGGGGGGGGGCTCCCAGAACTAGGCGGGTCCCCAACATTTGGGGGAGGGCTCCCAGAACCAGGGGGGTCCCCAGCACTTGGGATAGGGCTCTCAGAACCAGGGAGGGCTCCCAAAACCAGGGAGGACCCCAACATTTGGGGGAGGGCTCCCAAAACCGGGGGGGGCAGCACTTGGGGGAGGGCTCCCAAAAACAGGGAGGACCCCAACATTTGGGGGAGGGCTCCAGAACCAGAGGGGTCCCCAGAACCAGGGGGGTCCCCAGCACCTGGAGGAGGGCTCCCGAAACCAGGGAGGACCGCAACATTTCGGGGAGGGCTCCCAAAACTAAGGGGGTCTCCAACATTTCGGGGAGGGCTTCCAAAACTGGGGGGTCCCCTGACACTTGTGGGAGGGCTCCCAGAACTAGGGGGGGTCCCCAGAACCAGGGAGGACCCCAACATTTGGGGCAGGGCTCCCAGAACCGGGGGGGTCCCCAGAACCACGGGGGTCCCCAGCACTTGGGGGTGGGCTCCCAGAACTGGGAGGGGGTCACAGAAGGGGCGGGAGGGGCCTGTGGTGACAGACATCGGTGGGGTCGGGGTGTCCCCAGCAGTGCCGGGGGTTGTGCTGGGAGCCCCAAAACTGGGCTCAGGGGGTCCCTGAGATGGGGGAGCACCCCAAAATGCACCTGCTGAGATGGGGGGAGCGCCTCAGAACACAGCTGCACCCCCCCACTGTGGTCCAGGGGGGTCCCTGGGGGTCCGGGGTGCGTCCCCCAACCTGGGGGGGGACACTGAGACCACACGTACCCCCTGTAAAAAGTGGGGTGCACTTTGCGGGAGGGAGGGGTGGCCCCCCCCACTTTTGGGGTGTCATGTGGTTTCCCTGCGGGGTTTTGGGGTGCAAACACTGGGGACTGGGTGGGGTGGGGGGTGCCCCTTGCTGTGGGCGCCCCCCCGGCTTTCGGGGTGCCCCCCCCCCGCAGCTAATTAAGCCGGCCGTGCCCCCCCCGCCCGTGGGGCCGCGGCGCGCACTGGCTGCGCACAGAACCCCCCCGGCTGTGTAGGGCGACCCGCGCCCCCCCCCGCGGGGCGCCCCAAGGGGCCGGGGGCACATTCCCCGCCCCAGGGTGGGTCTGGGGGTGCCCGGGGGAATCCCCACGCTCACACCCCCCCCCTCGCCCCCCCAGGCTGCAGACGGGCATGCGCGGCGCGTTCGGGAAGCCGCAGGGCACGGTGGCGCGGGTGCACATCGGCCAGGTCATCATGTCCATCCGCACCAAGGCGCAGAACAAGGAGCACGTGGTGGAGGCGCTGCGCCGCGCCAAGTTCAAGTTCCCCGGCCGGCAGAAGGTACCTGGGGGGGGGACCGGGGTGGGGGGGTGTCGCCGGGCAGGGTTTGGGGTGCCCCTGACCCCCCCTCCCTGCCCCCCCAGATCCACATCTCCAAGAAGTGGGGTTCACCAAGTTCAATGCCGACGCCTTCGAGGACATGGTGGCCCAGAAGCGCCTGATCCCCGACGGCTGTGGGGTCAAGTACGTCCCGTGCCGGGGGCCCTGGACCGCTGGCGGGCCCTGCACGCGGCCTGAGCCCCCCCGGGACCCCAAAACCGCCTGAGGGACCCCAAAAGCCCCCGAGGACCCCAAAACCCCCCCGGAGGCCCCAAAACCCCCCGGGGGACCTTCCACCCCCCGCCGCCAGGGGATGCCCTCTGCGAGGTGTCCCACAAGCGCCCCCTGGTGGGGGGGCGGAGGTTCGGGGCCCTGGTGCTGCTTTTGGGGGCGTCCTGGTGGAAATAAAGGTTTGGGGGGCCCTCCCCCCTCCTCTGCGCAGCTCCTGGTTTGTGGGGGGGGCCCTGGGAGCTTTGGGGGGGGGGTGTTGGGGGTGGAGGTTTTTTGGGTCATATTTCCCCCCCCCACAAAGAAGAGGCTGCACAAATGGGGTGAAATGAGTAAAAACGAGGTTTTATTTATTCCCAGATGCAGCCCCCCCCCCACCCCCCCCCAGGTCTGTACAGACAGACAGTGACAGTGGGGACAGATGGGGATGGGAAAACACATTGGGGGGGACAGGGGGAGCACCCCAGGCGTTTTTGGCGGGAAGGGGGAGGGCTGGGCCCGGATGCCTGGGTCCCTCCCAGCCGCGGGGGGGTGGGGGGGGGGGGGGGGGGGGGGGGGGGGGGGGGGAGACGGGGTGCAGGGGTGTTAAAAAATATAATTAAAACCAACCAAAAAACCCTCAAAAAAGCACATTCACAGACACGAAATGAGGGTGGGGCGGGGGGGGGGGGGGTGTCCCCCTCCCCTTGTGCTTGGGAGGGGGAAGGGGGGCGCTGGTGGGCGGGTCCCCCGAGCCGCGCGGGGGCGCTACACGGTGGTGACCGAGAGCAGCGGGTTGTGGGGCGGAGCCGCCGTCTCCGCCGCGCGCCAGCATCTCCTGGATCGTCACCCAGTTGTCCAGGATGCGGCGGCTCCGCTTGCGCAGCCCCCGGCGGGCGGGGGGCGGCTCGGGAGGGTTCCCGGGGGCGGTCCCGGGGGCGTTTCCCGCCGCCGCCTCCGCGCGGTTCTGCAGCAGCAGCTCCCGGCGCCTGCGCTGCTCCCGCGCCCGCGCCAGGTGCTGCTTGCGCTGCTCGCGGCTCCAGTAGCGCCCGGTCTTGAGCTCGCTGCGCGCGTCGTCGTCCGTGGTGGAGCCGCCGCGCTCCTCCATGATGCGGATGGCGCGGGCCTTGAGCAGCCGGTCGCGCCCCGGCCGCTTCCCGCGCGGGCCCTTGGCGCCCGCCGCCCCCGGGGGGGGCGCCCCCAGCCCGCGCAGCAGCGGGGAGCTGCGGCAGCTCTCGCCCGTGTTGTAGGCGCTGGTGCTGTCGCGCTCGGGCGCCTCGGAGATGTCGGCCAGCGGCGGCTCGGCGCCCGCCGCCTCCAGCCAGGCGCGCAGGCAGCGCTCCCCGCAGCCGCTCCATCTTCTGCGCCCGCAGCAGGTGCCGGCACTTGAACTCCAGGTGCCGCAGCTCCTCCTCCAGCAGCGCCAGCTCCGCGCGGCCCGCGGCCGCCGCCCCCAGCCGCCCGCGCAGCTGCCGGTAGCGCCGCAGCTCGGCCTGGCTCAGCCCGCCCGGGAGCGCCTCCGGCCCCGCCTCCCGCTCCCAGCCCCGCTCCCACTCCCGGCCCCGCCCCCGCCCCCGGTCCCGGTCCCGCCGCGGCGCTGGGCGCTGGGCTGAGCGCGGACGCGGCTCTGGCGCTGGACGCCGCTCCCGCTCCGGGCGGGGGCCGCGGAGCCCGCGCCGGGTCTTGCGCTCGACTCCGCCCCCGAGTGCGGCCGGAACCCGGAGGCTCCGGCTCTTCCCACGGAGCCCGAGCCGGAGCTGGATCCGGAGCCGGGTCTCCCCGCGGGGCTCAATCCGGCTCCGGCTCCGGCTCCGGTTCCGGTTCCGGCGCGGCCGCGGGGGCTGAGCGGGGCCGCGCGGGGCGCGCGGCGCGGGGGCGCGCGCGGGGGGGGCCCGTCCGGCGCCTCGTCCCCCAGCAGGTCGTGCTCCGAGCTCTCCTCGTTGCGCGTGCTCTCGTCCGTGCGCCCCACCCCGCTGTCCGGCTCCGCCCCCCGCGCGCCGGGCGTGGCCGGGCTGGGGGGCTGGGGAGGGCGGGGGAGGGGTGTCAGGGGTGCCCCCCCCAGGCACCCAAACTGCCCCCCCAGACACCCCGAACTGCCCCCCAGGCACCCCGAACTGCCCCCCCAGGCACCCGAACTGCCCCCCCCCGGCATCCGAACTGCCCCCCCCCCCAGGCACCCAAACTGCCCCCCCCCAGGCACCCAAACTGCCCCCCCAGGCACCCGAACTGCCCCCCCATGGCACCCGAACTGCCCCCCCCAGGCACGCGAACTGCCCCCCCCCAGGCACCCGAACTGCCCCCCATGGCACCCAAACTGCCCCCCCAGGCCCCCAAACTGCCCCCCCAGGCACCCAAACTGCCCCCCCAGGAACCCGAACTGCCCCCCCAGGTACCCAAACTGGCCCCCCCATGGCACCTGAACTGCCCCCCCAGGCACCCAAACAGCCCCCCCCCAGGCACCCGAACTACCCCCCCCATGGCACCCAAAGTGCCCCCCCAGGCACCCGAACTGCCCCCCCAGGCACCCAAACCGCCCCCCCATGGCACTCAAACGACCCCCCCGAGGCACCCAAACTGCCCCCCCCAGGCACCCAAACTGCCCCCCCCCCCAGGTACCCAAACTGCCCCCCCATGCACCCAAACTGCCCCCCCAGGCACCCGAACTGCCCCCCCCAGGCACCCAAACTGCCCCCCCCAGGCACCCGAACTGCCCCCCCCAGGCACCCAAACTGCCCCCCCCCCCCAGGTACCCAAACTGCCCCCCCCATGCACCCAAACTGCCCCCCCAGGCACCTGAACTGCCCCCCCCAGGTACCCAAACTGCCCCCCCAGGCACCCCAACTGACCCCCCCATGGCACCAGAACTGCCCCCCCCATGGCACCCAGACTGCCCCCCCCAGGTACCCAAACTGCCCCCCAGGCACCCAAACTGCCCCCCCAGGCACCCAAAGTGCCCCCCCCAGGTACCCAAACTGCCCCCCAGGTACCCAAACTGCCCCCCCAGGCCCCCAAACTGCCCCCCCCACCTGCCCCGGGGGGGTCCAGGGCCCCCGCAGCGCCCCCTCCTCGTCGGAGCCGAAGTCGTCCAGGAAGTCCTCGCGGTCGCTGTCCTTCCAGCGCTGGGGGGGCGGGGGGGTCAGCACCCCGGGCCCCCCCAGACCCAGACCCAGCCCCCCCGAGAGCCTCTGCAGGGACCCCCAGGACCCCCTCGAGACCCCCAAGACCCCCCTGAGCCCCCCATGACCCCCCCAAAGACCCCCCGAGCCTCCCATGACCTCCCCCAGCCCCATGACCCCAGAGCCCCCCAGGACCCCCCTGAGCCCCCGAGGATTCCCCCGAGCCCCCCAGGAACCCCAGAGCCCCCCAGGAACCCCCCGAGACCCCCAAGACCTCCCAGGACCCCCCCCGAGCCCCCCATGACCCCCCAGAGCCTCCCAGGATCCCTCCGAGCCCCCCAGGATCCCCCAAAGACCCCCAAGACCCCCCGAGCCCCCCAGGACCCCCCCAAAGACCCCCCAGCTCCTCTCGGGACCCAATAAGGAGTCCACAGCCCCCCCCCAGCCCCTCAGTCAGCCCCATCCCATCCCCCAGGCCCCCCAAAACCACAGGACCCCCCACCGGGCCCCCCAAGGACCCCAGGACCCCCTCCGGACCCCACCAGGACCCCCCCCCGGCTCCCCAGGACCCCCCCCCAGAGTCCCCCCGGCTCCCCAGGGACCCCTCCCAGAGTCCCCCTGGCTCCCCAGCCCACCCCCCCCGGACCTCCCCAGGACCCCCCCGGCCCCCCCGGACTCCCCTGGACCCCCCCCCAGGACCTCCCCAGGACCCCCCCAGGATCGCCCCCGGCCCCCTCCAGGACCCCCCCCCGCCCCCCCGGCCCC
>NW_027659992.1:45302-81471 GCF_963082525.1 Nesoenas mayeri
GGGGTGCACACGCTGTGGGCCAGCGATGGCGTTTCGGGGGGCTCCTCCGCCTCGGGGGGGGCGCCCCCCCGCCGCCCCCCCAGCCCCAGCTCCGCCTCCGACTCCCTGCTCACCCCCACCTCCAGCTCCCTCATCTCGGGGGGCTCGGGGGGGCCCCCCGACCCTCTCGGTCAGCAGGGGGGGTGTGGGGAATGGGATGGGGGGGGGATTTGGGGGGGGGAGGAATTGGGGACAGTTGGGGTTACAGGGGGAGTTTTGGGGGGGTGATTGGGGGTGGGGGGAGGAATCTGGGGACAGTTTGGATTATGGGGGGGCGGTGGGGGGTGCAGGAAGGAATTGGGGGGCAACTGGGGTCACATGGGACCTCGGGGAGGCAGGTGGGGCTGGGGGAGGGGTGGGGGGTGATTGGGGGTATGGGGAGGGGGTTGTGGGGGGTCCTGAGGGGTGGGGGAGGATTGGGGGGCAGTTAGGGGGGGCCAGGGGTGGGGGCGGGGTTGGGGTGTCCCCGCTGACGTCCCACTGCCCCCCACGCAGGTGAGGGGGCGCCGGGGGGGCAGGAGAACCCGCTGGACCCCCGGTGCGCCCCCGGCTGCGCGTCAAGATCGCCGACCTGGGCAACGGCTGCTGGGTGGTGAGGGGGGGCCGGGGGGCCGGGGGGACCTAGGGGGCACGGGGGGGGGCTGGGGGGGCCGGGGGGACACGGGGGGGGGGCTGGGGGGGCCGAGGGGCTCGCTGCACCCCGAGCTGATTTGGGGGGCGTTGGGTGTGTGGCAGCAGCTCTGGCACAGGTACGGGTCGCGGTCTGGGGGTGGGGGCGGTTGGGGGAGGTGGGGGGGGGTGGGGGCGGTTTGGGGGGTGGGGGTGCGGGGGTGGTTTGGGGGGGCGGTTTGGGGGGGGATGCCCCAGGGGGGTGACGCTCGGTGTCCCCAGCACCGCCACTTCACCGAGGACATCCAGACGCGGCAGTACCGGGCGCTGGAGGTGCTGCTGGGGGCGGGGTACGGCCCCCCCGCCGACATCTGGAGCACGGCCTGCATGGTGAGGGGCTGCCCCACGGCTGACCCACGGCCGACCCATGGCCGACCCATGGCTGACCCACGGCTGACCCACGGAGCGCCCCCAACCCGCCCCTTCCCCACAGGCCTTCGAGCTGGCGACGCTGTTACGAGCCACACTCGGGCGAGGACTACAGCCGGGACGAGGGTGGGCGGGGCCTGGGGAGGGCGGGGCCTGGGGAGGGGCGGGGCCTGGGGAGGGGAGGGGCCTGGGGAGGGGAGGGGCCCGGGGAGAGGAGGGGCCTGGGGAGGGGAGGGGTCTGGGAGGGGGGCCTGGGGAGGGGAGAGGTCTGGGGAAGGGTGGGACCTGGGGAGGGGCGGGGCCTGAGGAGGGGCGGGGCCTGGGGAGGGAGGGGCCTGGGGAGGGAGGGGCCCGGGGAGGGGAGGGGTCTGGGGAGGGGCCTGGGGAGGGGAGTGGTCTGGGGAGGGAGGGGCCTGGGGAGGGGTGGGGCTGGGGAGGGGCGGGGGCCTGGGGAGGGGGAGTGGTCTGGGGAGGGGCGGGGCCTGGGAGGGGAGGGGCCCCGGGGCAGACACTGTGACAGACCACAGATGGCAGGGAAGGGGTGGAGTCTCCTGGGAGGAGGGGGCGGGGCTGAGGGGGTGTGGCCTGACGTGCCCCGCCCCCCCAGACCACATCGCGCACGTGATCGAGCTGCTGGGGGAGATCCCGCGGCACGTGGCGCTGGGCGGGCGCTACTCCCGCGAGTTCTTCAACCGCCGCGGTGAGGGGCGGGGCCACGGGAGCGGGGGTGGGGCCATGGGCCTGGGGGTGGAGCTGTGAGCCTGGGGGTGGAGCCATGGGCTTGGGGGTGGAGCTGTGAGCCTGGGGGTGGAGCCGTGAGCCTGGGGGTGGGGCTGTGAGCCTGGGGGTGGAGCCATGGGCTTGGGGGTGGAGCTGTGAGCCTGGGGGTGGAGCCGTGAGCCTGGGGGTGGGGCTGTGAGCCTGAGGGTGGAGCCGTGAGCCTGGGGGTGGAGCCATGGGCTTGGGGGTGGAGCTCTGAGCCTGGGGGTGGAGCCATGGGCTTGTGGGTGGAGCTTTGAGCCTGGGGGTGGAGCTATGAGCCAGGGGTGGAGTTATGAGCCTGGGGGTGGAGCTTTGAGCCTGGGGTGGGGCTACACAACTGGGCAGGGCAGGGGGTGGGCGCGGGGGCGTGGCCGCGCCCGGGGCGTGTCCCTCACCCCCCATCTCTCCGCAGGGGAGCTGCGGCACATCCGGCACCTGCGGCCCCTGGGGGCTGCGCGCGGTGCTGCAGGAGAAGTACGAGTGGCCCCGCGGCGCCGCCGCCGCCTTCGCGCGCTTCCTGCGGCCCATGCTGGCCTTCGAGCCCGCGCGCCGCGCCACCGCCGCGCAGTGCCTGCGCCACCCCTGGCTCCGCCCGTAGCCACGCCGCAATAAAGGTGTGTCAGCGCCCGGCGCTCCGCGCTTTATTGGGGGGTCCATAGGGGGCGCGGGGTGCGTCCCCCCCCGCCCCAGCCGGCCTAGGAGCGGGGGGGAGGTGCGAGATGATGCTCTGGACGGCCCCCGAGGTCGTG
Source organism: Nesoenas mayeri (assembly GCF_963082525.1). NCBI lineage: Eukaryota > Metazoa > Chordata > Aves > Columbiformes > Columbidae > Nesoenas > Nesoenas mayeri. Next base: position 47,891 of record NW_027659992.1, read on the forward strand.
CCCTGGCCCCCCGATGTCGGGCGTGTGCGTCTGGGGGCGGAGTCAGGCGTCGGGGCGGGGCTGACGCTGACCCCGCCCTTTAAGAGAGGGTGGGGGGCAGGACTCACCCGGGGGTCGTCCAATGAGGAGAGAACGGCCTGGCGGATGGTGGAGGCGTAGCCGTGCAGCCTGGGGGAGGGGCAGATGGAGGCCACGCCCACATCAGCCACACCCACAGGGGGCAACTTGCCCTTTGAGGCTCCACCCCCAGGTGAGGGGTCCCACCCCTTCGTCCAAGGCCCCTCCCCCTTGGGTAGCCCCACCCATCAGGTGCAGCGCCACCCAGCCCTGGCCCCGCCCAGCCCTGGCCCCGCCCAGCTCAGCCCTGCCCAGCCCGGGCCCCGCCCAGCTCAGCCCAGCCCTGGCCCCGCCCAGCCCTGGCCCCGCCCACCGCAGGTGGTCCAGCATCATGCAGCCGGCCAGCAGCGCGGCCGTGGGGTTGGCGATGTTGCGGTTGGCGATGCTCTTCCCCGTGTTACGCGTGGCCTGCGGGGGGGGGACACACAGGGTGTCACCAGGGGGGTCCCCAAAATGCCAGGAACCTCCTCAGGGACCCCCCATGGCTCTACCCTCCTCCCCAGTGCTCCCAATGTGACCCCCCCGGTGGGACCCCCAGACTCACGGGGGCTGTAAGCGGGGTCAGGATCCCCCCAGCGCCCACCTCTCCCCCCCATAGCCCCCCCATGGCCCTCCCAACCCCCAGTTGCGACCCCCCCGCCCCCCAGTGGCTGTAACGGGGGTCAGCGCCCCACGCACGGTCTCGAACACGGCGTAGTCGTGGCCGTAGTTGGCGCCGGGGACGAGTCCGGGGCCGCCCACCAGCCCCGCGCACACGTTGTTCACGATGTTCCCGTACAGGTTTGGGCATCACCATCACGTCAAACTGCTGCGGGCGCGACACCAGCTGGGGGGGGACACGGTCACGGGCGGCTCCGGCGGCGCCGCGAGCGCCGGGGGGGCCGCGGACCCACCTGCATGGTGGTGTTGTCCACGATCATGCTCTGGAACGTGATCTCGGGGTACTCAGCCGCCACCTCCTTGCAGCACTGCAGGAACAGCCCGTCCCCCAGCTTCCTGCGGGGCCACCGGGGTCACGGGGAGCGCCCCCCGCGTCCCCCCGCCCCACGCGCCCCCCCCGTGTCCCCACGCACATGATGTTGGCCTTGTGCACGGCGGTGACGCTGCGGCGCGCGGCGGCGCGGGCCAGCCGGAACGCGTAGTGCGCGATGCGGCGCGACCGCCCGGCCGTGATGATCTTCAGGCTCTCCACCACGCCCGCCACGCTCTGCGGGGGGCGGGGCCTCAGTGCGGGGGCGGGGCCTCAGTGCGGGGGCGGGCTACAGGAGCGCCCAGGCTGGGGGTGTGGCCTGGCGTGTAGGGGCGTGGCCGATGCGTATTAAGGGGAACAGGCGTTATTCTGGGGGCGTGGCCAAGTCAGGTGACTCGTGTGGGGTGTGGCCATGACCCTGGGGGGCGTGGCCAAGGCAGGTGACTCGTGTGGGGTATGGCCATGACTTGGGGGTGTAGCCATCACCATGGGGGCGGGGCCAGAGCAGGTGACTCGTGTGGGGTGTGGCCATGACTTGGGGGTGTGGCCATCACCATGGGGGCGGGGCCAGAGCAGGTGACTTTTGTGGGGTGTGGCCATGAATTGGGGGTGTGGCCAACACCCTGGGGGCGTGGCCATCACCCTGGGGGCGTGGCCAAGGCAGGTGACGGGTGTGGGGGGTGTGGCCGTGATTTAGAGGCGTGGCCAGGACAGTGCACTGATGTGGGGGCGTGGCCACCCTCAGGGGTGTGGAGTTGCAGCCGTCCCCCGGGGGGCGTGGCGAGCCCCCGGGGGGCGTGGCCAGGCAGGGCGTGTCGCGGGCGGGGCGCACCTCGTGCTCCAGGCTGCTGTACTCGCCCTCGGTGTTCTCGCGCACGATGAGGATGTCGATGTCGCGGTGCCGCGTCTCCACGCCCGGCAGGCTCCGGCAGTGGATCACGTTGGCGTACAGGTCCAGGCTGGTCCTGCCCCGCCCCCCCCGGTCAGGACACGCCCCCCCGGACACACCCATCCCGGCCCCGCCCACCCCCGGGTCTCACCGGATCAGGTTGTTCCGTGACTTGTGGCTGGGGGGCAGGTTGTGGTTGGTCTCGATGTTCCCTGGGGGGGGGGACAGAGTGTCCCCGGAATGTCCCCCCCGGTCTCCCCGAGGCGCCCCCAGGGGGTCCCCAGGGGGTCCCCGTGTCCCCTCACCCTTGATGGCCACCCCGTTGCGGCGGATGGCCATGATGGCGTTGTGCACGTCCTCCTCCGACGACTCCGCGTCCACGCGCACCTCCTCGAAATCCACGGGGACACACGCGTGCCTGGGGGGGGGACACACACACCTGGATGCCTGGGTCCCCCGGACGCCTGGGTCCCCCCGGATGCCTGGGTCCCCGGCGGGGGGCTGGGGGGCACGCACCTGAACACCTCCTTAACGTGCAGCATCAGCTCGGGGCCGATGCCGTCACCGGGGATCAGCGTCACCGTGTGGCGGCCCCCGTACTTGGCGGGGGGGGGGCTGCAGGGACACGGGGGTGGGGGTGAGGACCCAGGCGTCCGGGCCCCCCCCCCATGTGTGTTTCCCCCCTGCTCTGCCCCCCCCCCAGGGAACCCCACCATGCAGGTGCCCCCATGCACCCCCCACACATGCTTTTAGGGTGTCCCCCCCCCCCATACTCACGATGCTCGGCTGCTGCGGGGGCGGCGGCCGCGGCGCGGGGGGAGAAGAACGGGGGCGGTTAGTCACGGCGGGGGGGGGGGGCCCCCAAACCTGCCCCCAGAGCCACACAGCACAAACAGCATGCGCCCCCCCCACCCCCGCACCCCAAAACAGGGGGGGCCCCCAAACATCCCCCCTAGCCCCCCCGGAGGGGACAGGGTGGGTTTGGGGACCCCCCCACGAGGACAAGGGACTCGTCGTGGTCCCTGTGACCCCCCCCGCGGTGTTAGGGGGCCCCCAGGGCGGTTGGGGGGGGGCACTTACGGGTGGGAGGTGGCGCCGCTCGGCATCATGGGAAATCCAGGCCCTGGGGGGGGGGGCAGATGTCACAGCCCGGGGGACCCGTGTCCCCCCGCCCCCCCAGAGCGACCCAGGGACCCCCAGAAAGCAGCCCCAGGTGCCTCGTTAGCACAGCTGCCACTAATTAGGGGCTGAGCTGGAGATCCCAGGGGTCACCTGGAGGTCAGCGGGTCCCATGGGGGCGCACCCGGACGCCTGGGTCCCCCCCAGTTCGGCCAATCGCAGAGGATTCTGGGGGTGAATACCGACCCCCCCGCTTTGTTCCCCCCACCCCCCCCCATTCTAGCGGCTCAGCCGCACGGACCCGCCTCCCCCTATAAATATCAACCAATCAGCGCCCAATGCGCCTCACGGCACTGCCTACTCGCTCGTGGCTGGCCCAATCAGCACTCGCGCAGCCGGGCGGCTCCGCGTCTGGAGCCAACCACAGTGCGGGCCGCTTCACGGCAAGTCCCGCCCCGCCGCGCCGCCCGCCTCCAATCAGATCGCCTCAGCCCGCCCCCGCACCGCCCACCGCCAGCTAGCCAATCAGAAGAGCGCAGCCCGCCGCCGGCAGAGCGCCGGCCGCACCGCCCCCGGGGCCCGGCGGGAAGCGGGGGGGGGGGGATGGTCCCACCGCTCCGCCTGCGGTCCCGGAACTCACCGGGCGCGGCGGCCCCAGCACGGCCGGGACCCGGAGCCGCCGCGCCGCCGCCAGCGCCGCCGCCATGGCCGCTCCCCGCGATGGCCGCCGCGCTGCTCTCGCGAGATCTCGGCGCTGCCCGGGGGCGGGGCTCGAGAACTCGCGAGACTTCCCGCCCCCCTGTCCGCCTCGTGCTTTCCCTCACGCCGCCGGCAGCGCCACAGAAGTCGCGGCGGCCATTTTGTGCGTGGGAGGCGCGGCGCATGCGCGGGGCGAGGCCGCTGGGCCCCCTCAGAGAGGCGGTGCCCCCCGCCATTTTGTCCCGGACCACGGCGCCTGCGCTCTCCCCAGCCGCTCTTCATCCCTGTTTTGGGGCGAAAAACACTAAAGAGCCGTTGTGAGAGTCCCGCCCCGCGGCGGCTGACGTGGGAACGCTGAGCGGAACGCTGAGCGGCAGCCCCGCTGCGCATGCGCCGGGGCGCGGCCGCGCCTTTCCTGGCACCGCCTCCCGCGCCATATAAGTCGCGGCGGCCATTTTGTCCGGCGGGCGGCGGCTCCGCGCAGGCGCGCCGCTCGGCTCCGCCCCCCACAGCGTCAGCGGCAGGGCCACGTCGCGCGCGCGGCGGGCGCCCGCGAAGGCAAAACGCGCTGCCCATTGGCGGCAGGGCGCGCGGCGGCCCGCCCCCGGGAGCTGATTCGGCTCGTCGCGGCGACGGGCGGCGCTGATTGGCCGCCGAGCGAGGGTCCGCGGCGGGAGGGCGGTGCGGGCGGCAGTCATGGCGGTGCTGGCGCTGCTGGCGGGGCTGCTGGCGGCGGCGCTCGGGGCCGCGGGTACGGGGGGGCCCGGGGGGCGCTGCGGGGCGGGCGGGAGACCCCTGGCGGGGCCCGGGACAACCGGGGGGGCTCCGTGGGTGCGGAGGTTCCCGGGGCACCGGCGGTTTGTGAGGGGGACGCGGGGCCTGTGCGGGCGCTGGGGGTCCCGGGGGTCCCGGGGGTCCCGGCGCCGCCAACCCCCGCGCTCCCCCAGGCGAGCCGTGCCCCGAGCCCACCATCGTCCCCTCGTACTACACCACGTCGGACGCCGTGATCTCCTCCGAGAGCGTGTTCGTGGTGGAGATCTCGCTGGTGTGTAAGAACGGCGCGCAGGTGAGTCCCGCGCCGGGGGGGCTGCCGGGCCCCCGGCTCACACCGCCCCCCCCCGGCTCTTCCCATCGCCCCCCCGGTTCTCATCACCCCCCCCCGGCTCCCACTGCCCCCCCCCCCAGTTCTCATCACCCCCCCCGGTTCCCACTGCCCCCCCCGGGCCCCCCCCCGGTTCTCATCACTCCCCCTCCCCGGCTCTTCCCACTACCCCCCTGGCTCCCCCCACCGCCCCCCGGCTCTTCTCACACCCCCCCCCCCCCTGCTCTTCCCGCCGCCCCCCCTCCTCGGCTCTCATCAGCCCCCCGGCTCCCCACCGTCCCCACTCTGGCTCTCATTGCCCCCCCCGGCTCCCACTGCTCCCCCGGCTCTTCCCACTGTCCCCCCCCGGCTCCCATCACCCCCCCCCCCCCCCCCCCCCCGGCTCCCATCACCACCCCCCCCCCCCCGGTTCCCATCACCCCCCCCCCAGCTCTCATCACCCCCCCGGCTCCCACCGCCCCCACCCCACAGAACGTGGCTCTCTACGCCCGACGTCAACGGGAAGCAGTTCCCCGTCACCCGCGGGCAGGACGTGGGGCGCTACCAGGTGAGTCTGGGGGTCCCGGGGGTGGTGACGGGGGGGGTCTGGGGGCTCAGCTCCCCCCCCCCCCCATTCTCGCAGGTGTCCTGGAGCCTGGAGCACCGCAGCGCACAGTCGGGCACCTACGAGGTCAAGTTCTTTGACGAGGAGTCCGTACAGCTCGCTGCGCAAGGTGTGTGTGTGTCCCCCCCCCACCGCGCTGCGACCCCCCCCCCGCCGCGCTGCGACCCCCCCCGCCGCGCTGCGACCCCCCCCGCCGCGCTGCGACCCCCCCCGCCACGCTGCGACCCCCCTCCACCGCGCTGCGCCGCGCTGCGCCCCCCCCCCCCGCCCGCGCTGCGCCCCCCCCCCGCCTCTGAACCCCCCTTTTTCTCCCCCCCCCGCGTCCCCAGGCTCAGCGCAACAACGAGGACGTGTCCCGAATCCGGCCCCCTCTTCACCGTCAACGTGGATCACAGGGTGAGTTCGGGGGGTCCCGTGGCGCTGGGGGGGCTCTGGGCGCTTCGAACACGGGGCGCATGTGGGGATTTGGGGGTGAAACTGGGGGGATTTGGGTGTGTTAAAGTGGCCTTAGGTGGTCTGGGGCTGTCAGGCTTCTGAGGGGGGTTTTTGGTCCCCAGGGTCTTAGGGGGGGCTGCGTGATTTGGCGTGGAATTTGGGGCTGGGGTTCAGTTGTGCCTGGGGGCATTGGGGGGCTCGGGGGGGCGGTTCGGAGGTTTTTGGGGTGGTGACCCCCCGTTTTCCCGCAGGGCGCCTGGAACGGTCCCTGGGTGTCGACCGAGGTGGTGGCGGCCGCCATCGGCCTCGTCGTTTATTACCTGGCGTTCAGCACCAAGAGCAGCATCCAGGCGTAGGCCCCCCCAAAACCCGCCCCCCCCCAAAAAACAGCCCCTCCAGGGGCTCCGCAGGTCCTGGGGGAAAGCAGGGTACCCCAAAAAACTGCTTTCCCCCCCAAACAGAGGTGCTGGGGGGCAGGGCTGAAGGACCCACCCTATGGGGAAAGGTTCTGAAAAGGGGGGAACCCCGAGGTGGGGGGGTCCTCAGCACCCCAAATTGGGTTTGGGAGGGGTCTGCCTGCAACCCTCCCCAAACTGGGGGTCCCTCCCACAGTTCCTGACTGGGGGGTGTCCCCAAGTGCCCCCCCCATCTCTGTACCCCAATAAAGGTTCCCCCTTATTTCCTTGTGTGTATTTTGAGGGGGTCTCCCCAATCCCCGTGAGGACCCAGGCATCCAGGCTGATGATGTCACACCCCGCCCCAGCCAGTGGTGATGTCATCAGCGACAAAACACTCTGACCTCATGGGCGGGGGGGGTGCCCGGACGCCTGGGTCCTTCCTGTGGGGGGGTGTTCCCATCACCCCGTGGTGACTGCCCGGAAAGGGGGGGGGTCACTGCACCCCCCCTGTGCTGGGAGGGGACCCAGGTGTCCGGGGGGGCCTCAGCCCCCCTTTTAGGTCTGCACCCCCCCACCCCAAGTCTAAACCCCCTCCCCGGGGGGACCCAGGCATCCGGGGGGGCTCAGCCCCCTCCCCAGGGATTCGAGAGTGGCTCAGAATCCCCCGGGGGACCAAGGCGTCCGGGGGGGCCTCAACCCCCCTTTTGGGTCTGCACCCCCGCACCCCAAGTCTAAACCCCCTCCCCGGGGGGACCTAGGCATGCGGGGGGGCTCAGCCCCCTCCTCAGGGATCCGACAGTGGCTCAGAATCCCCCCGGAGACCCAGGCGTCCGGGCGCTCCCCGCTCTGTCTCAGGGTGTGGCCGCGGGGGCGGGGCGGGGGGCGGGGCTTCCCGGCGGGGGCGGGGCCTGCGGGCGGATTATGTCAACCCCGCGGCAGCCGCAGCCCCGAGCTGGGAGCGGCCAGAGCAGGTACGGGGGGGATCGGAGCGCGGCTGCCCCGGGGGGTCGGGATCGGGAGCGGGGGGATCGGAGCCGGGGCTGCTCCGGGAGCCGGGGGATCGGAGCCGGCGCTGCCCCGGGGGTCCGGGAGCCGGGGCGGGGCACCGGGCAGCGCCGCGGAGGGAACGGGCTCCCGCGGGGCCGGGCTGAGGGGAGCGGCGGGGCCGGGCGGGCGGGAAACGGCCGGCGGGGGGGGGTGGGGCTGGGCTGAGGTGAAACTGCGGCTGTGGGGGGATGTGGGGCTGGGCTGAGGTGAAACTGCGGCTGTGGGGGGATGTGGGGCTGGGCTGAGGTGAAATGGTGTCTGGGGGGGTGTCTGTGGGGATGGGCTGAGGTAACGGTGGCTCTATAGGGTGTATATGGGGATGGGCTGAGGTAACGGTGCCTCTATAGGGTGTATATGGGGATGGGCTGAGGTAACGGTGGCTCTATAGGGTGTATATGGGGATGGGCTGAGGTAACGGTGCCTCTATAGGGTGTATATGGGGATGGGCTGAGGTAACGGTGCCTCTATAGGGTGTATATGGGGATGGGCTGAGGTAACGGTGGCTCTATAGGGTGTATATGGGGATGGGCTGAGGTAACGGTGCCTCTATAGGGTGTAATATGGGGATGGGCTGAGGTAACGGCGGCTCTATAGGGTGCATATGGGGATGGGCTGAGGTAACGGTGCCTCTATAGGGTGTATATGGGGATGGGCTGAGGTAACGGCGGCTCTATAGGGTGTATATGGGATGGGCTGAGGTAGCGGTGCCCTCTATAGGGTGTATATGGGGATGGGCTGAGGTAACGGCGGCTCTATAGGGTGCATATGGGGATGGGCTGAGGTAACGGTGCCTCTATAGGGTGTATATGGGGATGGGCTGAGGTAACGGTGGCTCTATAGGGTGTATATGGGGATGGGCTGAGGTAGCGGTGCCTCTATAGGGTGTCTATGGGGATGGGCTGAGGTAACGGCGGCTCTTATAGGGTGCCTGTAGGGCCGGGCTGAGGTAAAGAGGGATCTATAGAGCGTTTGCGAGGCTGCGCTGAGGTAAAGATGGGTTCTATGGGCTGTTTGTAGAGCACGGCTGAGGTAAAGGCGGCTTTTATAGGACCTTTATGGGGCTGGGCTGAGGTAAAAATGGCCATATAGAACGTTTCTGGGGCTGGGCTGAGGTAAGATGTGACTATGGGATGTTTACGGGGCTGCGCGGAGGCACAGGTGGTTCTATAGGGCTGGGCTGAGGTAGCGGTGGGTTCTATAGCACGTCTGTATGGGTTGGGCTGAGGCACAGGTGGATCTATAGGGTGTCCATGGGGCTGGAGCTGCGCCGGGAGGGGGTTAAGGGGTCTCTATAGGGGTGGGTGGGGGTCCCCGCCATCCAGTGTGGGGCTGTATGGGGCATGGGGGGTCCCTATAGGGTCTCCACAGGGTTGCTGTAAGTCCGGGGAGCTCTGCTGGGAGATCTATAGGGTCTCTGTGCAGTGTCTATAGGGCAGGGGGGCTCCATAGCGTCCGCACAGCGTCAGTGTAGGGCCAGGGAGCTGTGTCTATAGGGCGAGGGGTTTGTGTCGGGAGCTCTATAGGCTCTCAGCAGGGGTGTCTATAGGGCAGGGGAGCGGTGCCAGGGGCTCTGTGGGTTCTGTGTGTGGTGTCTATAGGTGGCTCTATAGGGGGCTGCGGGGCTCCTCGGGTCTCCATAGGGTCGCTGTGGGGACAGGGGGCTCTGCGGGGGCTCTATAGGGTCCCTCAGCAGCCGGGGGGCTCGGGGGGGCTCTGTAGGGGTTCTATAGGATCCTGCGATCCAACAGATGGGTGGGGCCGCGGGGGGGGACACGGGCGCTGCCACCGGACGCCTGGGTCCCCTGGGGGGGCTGCGGGGGGGCTCGGACGCCTGGGTCCCCTGGGGGGGGGCTGCGGGGGGGGACTCGGACGCCTGGGTCCCCTCCATCGCGGTCATTTCCCTACAGGTGCCACGGGGCCCGGTCCTCCCCCCACCTGCGGCACCCGGACGCCTGGGTCCATGGCGGGGAGGGGGGGGGGGGAAAGGGGGGGGGATACAGGGAGGAGCCCGGACGCCTGGGTCCCCTTGTGTGGGGGCGGGGCTCCTGGGTGCCGCCCGGGGGGGGTCACCGCCCGGTCCCTCCCACCCCCCCCCACAGGAATGCGGGGTCAACAAGGGCCGTTGTTCCCGCCGGGGCCGCCCCCGCTTCCGCCCCGGGGGCCCTCCCGGGGGGGCCCGGACGCCTGGGTCCCCTGGAACGGGGGGGTGGGGAGGGGGGGTGGGGCGCGCTCGGACGCCTGGGTCCTTCCCGCGGGTGGGAGCGGTCCCGGCGCGGCGGGTCCCTGTCCAGGGTGCTGACGGGGATGGGGGCGGGGCCGCTCGGACGCCCGGGTCCCGAGCCAAGGTGACAGGTTCCCTCATTAGGCGTTGCCATGGAAACGGGCGCATCCTCGGGGCGGGAGGGGGAGGGGAGGCGGTGGCCGCCACACAATGGAGCGGCGGGGGGGGGTCCCGGACGCCTGGGTCCCCCCGGGGGTGACGGTTTCCGTGTGGACGGTTTCCGTGTGTCCCCAGGCCCCCGGCCATGGCGCTGCCCCGGGGGCTCGGGCTCCTGCTGCTGCTGGCGCTGGGGGCGCCCGGAGCCGCCATCACCATCCCCCGCGAGTGTGAGTTGGGCCCTTGCACGGGCTCCCCTGCCCCTTTGCACCAGGAGCCCCCGCACGCTGCTGCCCCGCGCATGGGGGCACCTCGCGCGCTCACTGTTGCACGAGGGCTCCTCGCACGCTCACTGTTGCACGAGGCCTCTTTGCACGCCCACTGTTGCACGAGGCCTCTTTGCATGCTCACTGTTGCACAAAGACTCTTTGCACACTCATCCTGTTGCACGAGGGCTCTTTGCACGCTCACTGTTGCACAAAGACTCTTTGCACGCTCGCCCTGTTGCACGAGGGCTCTTTGCACGCTCACTGTTGCACGAGGCCTCACGAGGCCTCTTTGCACACTCACTGTTGTACAAGGGCTCTTGCACGCTCGCCCTGTTGCATGAACACTCTGCACACTCACCGTTGCACAAAGATTCTTTGCACACTCACTGTTGTACAAGGGCTCTTGCATGCTTGCCCTGTTGCATGAAGACTCTTTGCACACTCACTGTTGCACGAGGACTCTGCACGCTCACCCTGTTGCACAAGGACTCTTTGCACGCTCACCCTGTTGCTCGAGGACTCTTTGCACGCTCACGGCCCCCGCTCACTGCTGTGTCTCTCCCCCGTGCCCCCCGGGATGATGCAGATGGTCTGCACGAGCGTGAGTCTGGGGGCTCCCGGGGGTCCTGGGTGGGCTCTGGGATCCCCGGGGGAGTCCCGGGGGTCCGGGGGGTCCCGGGGGGTCCTGGGTGGGCTCTGGGTTCCTCGGGGGGTCCTGAGGGGTCCTGGGTGGGCTCTGGGATCCCCGGGGTTCTCTGGGTGGCTCTGAGGACCCTGGGGGGTCTCGGGGGGTCCCCGAGGTGCCCGGGGGGTGTGCAGCATCCTGGGGGGTGTCAGGGCGGCCTGTCGGGGCTCTGGGGTCTCTTGGGCGGGTCCCTGTGGGTCTGGGGGCTCCCTAGGGGTCCCCGGTGTGACCCCCCCGCAGTCCTGCAGCCCCCCGAGCTGACGGAGCAGCCGCAGGAGCAGCTCGTCGTGTTCCCCAGCGACGACGTCGTCCTCAAGTGCGCGGCCACCGGCAACCCCCCCGTCCAGTGAGTGTCCCCCGTGTCCCCCCCACGTCCCCCCAAATCCCCCGTGTCCCCCCCCCCGTCCAGTGAGTGTCCCCCCGTGTCCCCTCGTGTCCCCCCCCGTGCAGTGAGTGTCCCCCCGTGTCCCCCCGTGTCCCCTGTGTCGCCCCCCGTCCAGTGAGTGTCCCCCGTGTCCCCCCCACGTCCCCCCAAATCCCCCGTGTCCCCCACCCCGTCCAGTGAGTGTCCCCCCGTGTCCCCCCGTGTCCCCTCTCGTCCAGTGAGTGTCCCCTGTGTCCCCCCCACGTCCCCCGTGTCCCCCCCCGCGTCCAGTGAGTGTCTCCCGTGTCCCCCCCACGTCCCCCCACATCCTCCGTGTCCCCCCCATGTCCAGTGAGTGTCCCCCCGTGTCCCCAAAATCCCCCCGAGGACCCCAGACCCGCCCCGGGGTCCCCGAAATCCCCCTGGGGACACCAAACCCCCCCGCGTCCCCCGTTTCCCTCCCCACGTCCCCCGTGTTCCCCCCCAGATCCCCCGTGTCCCCCCCGGATCCCCCGCGTCCCCCCCCGTCCCCCCCGTCCCCCGTGTCCCCCCCATCCCCGTGTCCCCTGCATCCCCCCATCCCCCATGTCCCCCGTGTCACCCCCCATGTCCCCCGTGTCACCCCCCATGTCACCCGTGTCACCCCTCCTGTCCCCCCCATCCCCCGCATCCCCCGCGTCCCCTCGCGTCCCCCCGTGTCCCCCGCATCCCCCCGTGTCCCCCCGTGTCCCCCCGTGTCCCCCGCGTCCCCCCATGGCCGCGTCCCCCCGCAGGTACCGCTGGACGCGGGAGGACGAGCCGTTCGTCCCCGAGGAGCAGGCGGGGGTGTCAGTGGCCCCGGGCGCGGGGACCCTGGTGATCAACGCCAGCCAGGCCGGGCGCCTGCAGGGCCGGTTCCGCTGCTGGGCCGGCAACGCGCTGGGCACCGCGCTGAGCGCCGAGGCGCGCGTCATCGCCGAGAGTGAGACACACACCCCTCCGGGACCCCGAGATCCCCCTGGGGACCCGAAACCCGCCCTGGGGTCCCTGAAACCCCCCCGGAGACACCAAACCTGTACTGGGGTCCCAAAATACCCCCCAGGGACACCAAACCCGCCCCGGGGTCCCCGAAATCCCCCTGGGGACACCAAACACGCCCTGGGGTCCCTGAAATCCCCCCGAGGACACCAAACCCGCCCCAGTGGTCCCAAAATCCCCCTGGGGACACCAAACACACCCCGGGGACTCCAGACCCGCCCCGGGGTCCCCGAGATCCCCCTGGGGACACCAAACTCGCCATAGGGTCTCCAAAATATCCCCCCGGGGACACCAAACACACCCCGGGGACTCCAGACCCGCCCCGGGGTCCCCGAGATCCCCCTGGGGACACCAAACTCGCCATAGGGTCTCCAAAATATCCCCCCGGGGACACCAAACCTGTGCTGGGGTCCCCAAAATCCCCCCGGGGACTGCAAACCCACCCCGGGGGTCCCAAAATCCTCCCGGGGACACCAAACCCGCCCTGGGGTCCCCGAAATCCCCCCGGGGACCCCAAAGCTGCTGTTGTCCCAGACACGCCGCAGTGGCCCAAGGAGAAGGTGACGCCGGTGGAAGTGGAGGAGGGAGACCCCGTGGTGCTGCCCTGCGACCCCCCCAAAAGCGCCGTGCCCCCCAAGATCTACTGGCTCAACAGCCGTGAGCAGCCGGGGGGGCTGATCCCGCACCCCCTTATCCCCCCTGCACCCCCAAACTTCCCCAGCACCCCCCAACCCCTCTGCACCCCCTTAACACACCCTGCACCCCATTGCACCCCGGGGACCCCCAAATCACCCCGCACCCCTTGGGACCCCTGACACCTTCCTGGGGTCCCACAGCCCCTCGCCCTCCAATAGTCCCCTTCCCTGCCCCCCATTGCACCCCGGGGACCCCCAAATCACCCCGCACCCTTGGGACCCCTGACACCTTCCTGGGGTCCCACAGCCCCTCGCCCTCCAATAGTCCCCTTCCCTGCCCCCCATTGCACCCCGGGGACCCCCAAATCACCCCACACCCTTGGGACCCCAACACCCTCCTGGGGTCCCACAGCCCCTCGCCCTCCAATAATCCCCTTCCCTGCCCCCCATTGCACCCGGGGACCCCCAAATCACCCCGCACCCCCACACCCCTGATACCCTCCTGGGGTCCCACACCCCCTCACCCTCCAATAGTCCCCTTCCCTGCCCCCCATTGCACCCCGGGGACCCCCAAATCACCCCATACCCCTTGGGACCCCAACACCCTCCTGGGGTCCCACAGCCGCTCGCCCTCCAATAGTCCCCTTCCCTGCCCCTCAACACCCCATCGCACCCCACACCGCACCGTGCTGCCCCCCCCCCGCTCCCCGTGGCCCCCGCGGGGCTCAGCGGATTTTGGGGGCCCCCTGACCCCCGTGTCCCCCCAGGGATCATGCACATCGCGCAGGACGCGCGGGTCAGCATGGGCCAGGACGGGTTCCTGTACTTCGCCAACGCGCTTTCGGGGGACAGTCACCCCGACTACATCTGCCACGCGCACTACCTGGGGCCCCGCACCATCATCCAGAAGGAGCCGCTCGACCTGCGCGTGCGCCCCAGTGAGTGCGGACCCCAAAATCCCGCCCCAGAGCCCCCCGGAACCCTCCAACCCCCCAAAACCCCCTGGCACCCCCAGGACCCCTGACACCCCCTGGGACCCCCAACCCCCTGGTGTGGGGGGGCCCTGAGGTTCTGGTGGGGGTCCCTGGGTTTGTTGGTGGGTTCTGGGGGGGGTCTCAGGGGTTCTCGGGGGTCGCTGGGATTCTGGGGGGGTCTCTGGGGTTCTTGGGGGGTCGCTGGGATTCTGGGGGTGTCTCAGGGATTCTGGGGGGGTCTCTGGGATTCTCAGGGGGTCTCAGGTTCTCGGGGGGTCGCTGGGATTCTGGGGGGTTCGCTGGGGTTCTGGGGGGGTCTGTGGGGTTCTCGGGGGGTTGCTGGGATTCTGGGGGGGTCTGTGGGGTTCTCGGGGGGTCGCTGGGGTTCTGGGGGGATCTGTGGGGTTCTCGGGGGGTTGCTGGGATTCTGGGGGGGTCTGTGGGGTTCTCGGGGGGTCGCTGGGGTTCTGGGGGGGTCTGTGGGGTTCTCGGGGGGTCGCTGGGGTTCTGGGGGGCTCTCTGGGGTTCTGGGGGATCTCAGGGGGTGTCCCCCCCGCTAACCCCGTTCCCCCCCCAGGTAACTCGGTGCAGTCCCGCCGCCCCCGCCTCGTGGTGCCCCCGGAATCCCAGCCCCCCCACATCGCCCTGCGGGGGGGCACTCTGGTGCTCGAGTGCATCGCCGAGGGGCTGTGAGTCCGGGGGGGCTGAGGGGGTCGGGGGGTCCAGGAGGAGTCCTGGGGGTGTCAGGGACGTCCGGGGGCGTTGGGGACATCCTGGGGTGTCGGTGGTTCCCGGGGTGATGTCGGTGGTTCCTGGGGTGATGCTGGTCGTTCCCGGGGGGATGTCGGTGGTTCCTGGGGGGGTGATGTCGGTGGTTCCCAGGGGATGTCGATGGTTCCCGGGGGTGATGTCGGTGGTTCCCGAGGGGGGTGATGTCGGTGGTTCCCGAGGGGGGTGATGTCGGTGGTTCCCAGGGGATGTCGATGGTTCCCGGGGGTGATGTCGGTGGTTCCCGAGGGGGGTGATGTCGGTGGTTCCCGAGGGGGGTGATGTCGGTGGTTCCTGGGGGGTGATGTTGATGGTTCCCAGGGGGTGATGTCGGTCCCGGGGCGATGTCGGTGGTTCCCGGGGGGTGATGTTGGTGGTCCCAGGGGGTGAACCCGTCCCCCCGTGACCCCATCCCCCCGTGACGCCGTCCCGCGCGGCAGCCCCACGCCCGCGGTGCGGTGGCAGCGGCTGAACGGGCCCCTGCCGGCCCGCGCGGCGCTGGAGAACTTCAACAAGACGCTGCGGCTGCGCGCGGTGGAGGAGGCGGACGACGGCGAGTACGAGTGCGTGGCCGAGAACAGCCAGGGCAGCGCCCGCCGCAGCCACCTCGTCACCGTGGAGGGTACGGCGCACCGCGGCACCGGGAGCTGTGGGCAGCTAGGGACACCGGGGTCAGCACTGGGGGACAGTGGGGTCGGCACTGGGGGCACTGAGGGACACTGGGCTTGGCACTGGGGACACTGGGAGACACGGGGGTTGGCACTGAGGGCACTGGGGCCACTTGGAGTAGGCGCTGGGGGCACTG
The DNA here is from genome assembly GCF_963082525.1 of Nesoenas mayeri. Classification (NCBI taxonomy): domain Eukaryota; kingdom Metazoa; phylum Chordata; class Aves; order Columbiformes; family Columbidae; genus Nesoenas; species Nesoenas mayeri. The sequence goes on from NW_027659992.1 coordinate 63,165, forward strand.
GGAGACACTGGGGTTGGCATTGGGGGCACTGGGGGACAGTGGGATTGGGACTGGGGGCACTGGGGTGGGTGCTGGTGGCACTGGGGGGCACTGGGGTGGCTTGGAGCCACTGGGGTGGGTGTTTGGGGCACTGGGCACTCTGAGTGGGACGGGGGGCACTGAGGTGGTTCTGGGGGCACTGGGGAGGTTCTGGGGGCACTGGGGGGCACGGGGGTGGTACTGGGGGCACTGGGATGCGCTGGACTGGGCGCTGGGCGGGTCTGGGGGTGCCGGGGGGTCGCTGACCGTCCCCCCCCCCGCAGCGGCCCCGTACTGGGTGCGGCGCCCGCAGAGCGGGGTGTTCGGGCCGGGGGAGACGGCGCGGCTGGACTGCGTGGTGGGGGGCAAACCGCGGCCCCGCCTGCGCTGGCGCCTCAACGGCGTCCCCATCGACGGTAGGGACAGCGGGGACCCTGGGCGGGTGTTGGGGTCCCCGGGGGTCCTTTGCGGATTATTGGGGTCCCTCGGAGGGTCCCTAGAAGGTGGGGGGTGTTGCAGTCCCGGGAGGGGCTTTTGTGGTCCCTGGGGGGCTCTTGGGTCCATGGGGGGGTGGTGACAGGGCTGAGGGGGGGGTGTGGACTCCCTGGGGGGTGTCGGAGTTCCCCAGGGGGTGCCCTGACCCCCCCGCTCTGTTGCAGAGGCGCCGGGGGGGCCGCGCTGGGCGGTGCGGGAGGGGGCGCTGGTGCTGGCGCGCCTGGAGCCCAACGACACGCTGGTGGCGCAGTGCGAGGCCGAGAACCGGCACGGGCGCCTGCTGGCCAACGCCTACGTCCACGTCGTGGGTGAGCGGGACCCCCCTTTGGCCCCCGGGACCCCCCTTTGGCCCCCAGGACCCCCCTTTGGCCCCTGGGACCCCCCTGAGTCCCCGGGACCCCCCTGAGTCCCCGGGATCCCCCACCCACCGGGATCCCCCCCAAGCCGTCCTCCTGCCAAGGGCGTTCCCGCAGGCAACAGCATCCCTACAGCAACAGGTTGCCCTGGCAGCCGTCACCATAGCAACGGCATCCCCCCCCCCCCCCCCAGCCACATCCTCCCTGGGGACTGTCCCTGCGGTGGGGGCGTTGCCTTGGCGACGGCATCCCCGTGCCACGGGGTTCCCCGCGCGGATGTGGTACCCACCCTGACCGCGTCCCCATGGCAACCGCGTCCCCGTGGCAACCGCATCCCCACGGCGACCGCATTCTCATAGCAACCGGGTCTCCCTGGCAGCCACATCCCCCCACGGCAACCACATCCCCCCACGGCAACCACATCCCCCCACGGCAACCGCATCCCCATGGCAACCGCATCCCCATGGCAACCGCATCCCCACGGCAACCACATCCCCACAGCAACCGCGTCCCCATGGCGACCGCGTCTCCCTAGCAACCATCCCCCCCCAGCAACCATCCCCGGGTGTCCCCCTTAGCAACCAGCCTCATGGCAACCGTGCACCCCTCACCTCGCCGTCACCACGGAAACACAGCCCGGAGCTAGTTGCCATGGCAACCTGCCGCTCCCACAGCAGCCCGGCTGCCTCCACGGCAACCGGGGGGTACCCGTTGCCGTGGTGATGCCTGGGGCTGTCCCAGGAGGTTTGGGGGGTGTATTTGGGGTTTGGGGGGGGTCCGGACACCCCGCTCACCGCCCCACGCCCCCCCCAGAGCTGCCGGTGAAGATCCTGACGCCGGACGCGGCGCCGTACGCGGTGGTGGAGAACCAGACGGCGTTCCTGCACTGCCGAGCCTTCGGGGCCCCCGCCCCCACCGTCGAGTGGTGAGCGAGACCCCGTCCCCGGGACCCCCCCCCGGGTCCCCGGAGCCCCCCCTGATGCCGGGACCCCCCGTCCGGGTCCCCGAGCCCCCCTTGACGCCGGGACCCACTCCGGGTCCCGGAGCCCCCCCTGACGCCAGGACCCCCCGCCTGGGTCCCGGAGCCCCCCCCTGATGCCGGGACCCCCCAGGCTGACGGCGGCGCTGGAGCCGGCGCTGCAGGACGACCGGGCGTTCATCTTCACCAACGGGACGCTGCGGCTCGGCCCCGTGGGGCGGGGGGACCGCGGCCCCTTCACCTGCCGCGCGCACAACCCGCACAGCAACGCCAGCGTCACCGCGCGCCTCGACGTCAGAGGTACCCCCAACCCTGCCTGGGACCCTCACCAGTTCCCTGTGCCCCCCAAATCCCTCTCGAGGCTCCTGCATCCCTCCTGGGATCCCCCAGGGACCCCAAAATCCTCCCTGGTCCTCCCAGAGCTCTTCAGTCTCTCCCGGATCCATTCTGGACCTCCCCTGGGACCCCCCAACCCTGCCTGGGACCCTCACCAGGCACCTGTGCCCCCCAAAACCCTCCCGAGGCTCCTACATCCCTCCTGGGATCCCCCAGGGACCCCAAGAGCCGTCCTGGGACCTCCCAGAGCTCTCCGATCTCCCCCAGATCCACCCCAGGACTCCCCTGCGACCCCCAAATCCTTCCTGGGATCCCCCCAAATCGTTTCCCAGACCCTCCAGGCCCCCCCGAATTCTTCCCGTGACCCCCAAGAGCCCTCCAGCCCCCGCTGGGGGGTTCGCAGCCCCCCCGGTGTGTGGTTTGGGGGGCTCACACTGCTGCCCCCCCCAGTGCTGCTGGTGAACCCCGAGAACATGGGGGCGGGGATCCTGAACAGCACCGGCGTGCAGGTGCGCTGGAGCTTTTCGGGGACCCCCCAGGAGCCGCCCCGTTAACCCTTTGTGTCCCCCCCGCAGCGGCCACGCGGATCGAGGTGCCCCCCCGCAGCATCACGGCCAAGAAGGGGGAGACGGTGACGTTCCGCTGCGTGGCCACCTACGACCCGGAGCTGGTGGCCCGCGGGCTGGAGTGGCGGCAGGACGGGCGGCTGCTGCGCGAGACGCCCGACAGCGACAAGTGAGGGGCTTGGGGGGGGTTTGGGGTCCCCGCTCCCCGCCGGGGGGGCTGACGTCCCCGTGTCCCCCCCCGCAGGTACCTGCTGAGCGGGGACACGCTCACGGTGGCCGGCGTGGACTACGGGGACCAGGGCACGTTCTCGTGCCGCGCGTGGACGCGGCTGGACGCGGCCGAGGCCGAGGCGCAGCTGCGCGTCGTGGGTGAGCCCGGTCCCGATCCCAATCCCGGTGGCGCCCGCTCCGCGCCGGGACCCAGTTCTGCCCCGGGGACCCAGTTCCGCCCGCTCCGCACCGGGACCCAGTTCTGCCCCGGGCACCCAGTTCCACCCGCTCCGCACCGGGACCCCAGTTCTGCCCCAGGGACCCAGTTCTTGGCCCACCAGTTTCCCCCTGCTTTCCCCCCAATTTCCCCAGGTTCCCCCCGTGGTTCCCTCCACTTCCCCCAAATTTCCCCCCGTGTTTCCCCCCGTGTTTCCCCCCCCGTGTTTCCCCCCCGTTTCCCCCACGTTCCCTCCCTGGTTCCCCCCCCCTTTCCCCCAATTTCCCCCCAGTTCCCCCTGTGACCCCCGGTGCCCCCAGTGCCCCAAATGCCCCCGGTGCCCCCGTGACCCCCCCGGTGCCCCCAATGCCCCCCGGTGCCCCCAATGCCCCCGTGACCCCTGGTGCCCCCAATGCCCCCGTGCCCCCCGGTGCCCCCGTGACCCCCCGTGACCCCGGTGCCCCAGGCCGGCCGGGCCCGGTGCGGGAGCTGCAGGTGCTGGAGGACGGGGAGCGGCAGGTCCGGCTCAGCTGGACCCCGGGGGACGAGCACAACAGCCCCGTCGAGAGTAGGGGGGCCGGGGGGGCTCTGAGGGGGCCGGGGGGGCTCTGGGGGGTCCTGGGGGGCTCTGGGGGTGCTGGGGTCCGGGGGGTCCTGGGGGGAGATCAGGGTCCCCTGGGTGGCTCTGGGGGGGTCCGTGGGGAGCTCAGGACCTGTGGGAGGTGATGGGGGGTCCTGGGGCGTTTGTGGGGTTCTGGAGGGCGTTTGGGGGTCCGGGGGGGGTCCTGTGGCGTTTGTGGGGTTCTGGAGGGTGTTTGGGGGTCCGGGAGGGGTCCTGTGGCGTTTGTGGGGTTCTGGAGGGCGTTTGGGGGTTCTGGGGGGGTCCTGGGGCGTTTGTGGGGTTCTGGAGGGTGTTGGGGGGTTTGGGGGGGTCCTGTGGCGTTTGTGGGGTTCTGGAGGGTGTTGGGGGGTCTGGGGGTGTTTGTGGGGTTCTGGAGGGTGTTTGGGGGTCTAGGGGTGTTTGTGGGGTTCTGGAGGGTGTTTGGGGGTCTGGGGGGTCCTGTGGCGTTTGTGGGGTTCTGGAGGGTGTTTGGGGGTTCTGGGGGGAGTTCTGGGGGGTCCTGTGGCGTTTGTGGGGTTCTGGAGGGCGTTTGGGGGTCTGGGGGGGTTAGGGGGGTTCTGGAGGGTTTTTGGGGGTCTGGGGGTGTTTGTGGGGTTCTGGAGGGTTTTGGGGGTCCGTGGGGTTCCAGGGCGGCCCCGCCCCCGCAGAGTTCGTGGTGGAGGAGGAGGAGGGCATCTTCGCGCCCGGGCGGTTCGTGGAGCGGCTGACGGTGCCGGGGGCGCAGCCCTGGGCGCTGCTGCCGCTGTCGCCGTTCGGCCGGTACCGCTTCCGCGTGCTGGCGGCCAACGCCTACGGGCGGGGGGAGCCCAGCGCCCCCAGCGCGCCCGTGGCCACGCCCCCCGCCGGTGAGCCCCGCCCCCCGCCCCCTCCCCGGGCTCCGCGCCGCGCAGGGGGGTCTCTGAGCCTCTGCCCCCCCCCCCCCAGCCCCTGAGCGCAACCCCGGGGGGGTCAAGGGCGAAGGCAACGAGACCTCCAACCTGGTCATCACCTGGCAGGTAGCGGGGACCCAGGCGTCCGGGCGGGGGGGGCGGGGGGGGGGTTGGGGCAGGTAGCGGGGACCCAGGCGTCCGGGCGGGGGGGAGTTTGGGGGGTGGTTGGGGCAGGTAGCGGGGACCCAGGCGTCCGGGCGGGGGGGGGGGGTTGGAGGGGGTTGGGGCAGGTAGCGGGGACCCAGGCGTCCGGGCGGGGGGGCGGTTGGGGGGTGGTTGGGACAGGTAGCGGAGACCCAGGCGTCCGGGCGGGGGGGGGGGTTGGAGGGGGTTGGGGCAGGTAGCGGGGACCCAGGCGTCCGGGCGGGGGGGCGGTTGGGGGGTGGTTGGGACAGGTAGCGGGGACCCAGGCGTCCGGGCGGGGGGGGCAGGGGGGGGTTGGGTGGTGGTTGGGACAGGTAGCGGGGACCCAGGCGTTCGGGCGGGGGGGGGGGGCTTGGGTGGTGGTTGGGACAGGTAGCGGGGACCCAGGCGTCCGGGCGGGGGGGGCGGGGGGTGGTTTGCGGGGTGGTTGGGACAGGTAGCGGGGACCCAGGCGTCCGGGCGGGGGGGGAGGGGGGGGGTTTGGGGGGTGGTTGGCGCAGGCTTGGGGGAGTCCATTCAATTGGGGGCAGGTTTGGGGGGTCAGGGGGTTTGAGGGGGTCGGGGCAGGTTTGGGGGGGTCAAGGGGGTCCAGGGGGTCCAGGGGCAGGTTTGGGGGGGTCAGGGGGTTTGAGGGGGTGCGGGGCAGGTTTGAGGGGGTCAAGGGAGGTCAGGGGGTTTGAGCGGGTCCAGGTGCGTCGGGGCAGGTTTGGGGGGGTCAAGGGGGGTCAGGGGGCCCGGGGCAGGTTTGGAGGGTCCAGGGGAGTCGGGGCAGGTTTGGGGGGGTCCAGAGGGGCCGAGGCAGGTTTGGGGGGGTCAGGGGGGTTTGAGGGGGTCAAGGGGGGTCGGGGCAGGTCTGGGGGGTCGGGGCGGGTTTGGGAGGGTCCAGGGGGGTCAGGGGGTCCGGGGGCAGGTTTGGGGGGGTCAGGGGGTTTGAGGGGGTCCAGGGGGTTCGGAGCAGGTTTGGGGGGGTCCGGGGGGGTCCATGGGGGCCGGGGCAGGTTTGGGGATGTCCAGGGGGGTTTGAGCGGTTTTGGGGGTCGGGCGGTTTGGCGGGGTCCATAGGGGTCGGGGCGGGTTTGGGGGGGTCCCGGGGCAGTTTTGGGGGGGTCCGGGGGGTCCCGGGGACCCGGGGCAGGTCCGAGGGGGTCCCGGGGCGGTTTGGGAGGTCCCGGGGTGCGGGGTGGTTTGGGGGGGTCCCGGGGCGGGTTTGGAGGGGTCCATGGGGGCCCGGGGCGGTTTGGGGGGGTTCGGGGGGTCCCGCAGCGCTGAGCCCGCCCCGCAGCCGCTGCCGCCGGGCGACTGGAACGCGGCCGAGGTTCGGTACCGGGTGCAGTGGCGCGAGCCGGGCGGCAGCTGGAGCGAGCGCACCGTGCGCGCCCCCCCCGTGGTGGTGGGCGGCACCCCCACGTTCCGCCGCTACGAGATCCGCGTGCAGGCGCTCAACGAGGCGGGAAAGGGGCCCGAGCCCGCGCCCGTCACCGGATACTCGGGGGAGGACCGTGAGTGGGGGCCCGGACCGGCGCGGGGGGGAAAGGGGGGTCCCCAAATCCTGCGGGGGGGGGGTCCCGGACCCTGCGGGAGGGGCCCCAAATCCTGCGGGGGGGGGGGGTCCCAGACCCTGCCGGGGGGGGGGTCCCCAAACCCTGCGGGGGGAGTCCCCAAACCCTGCGGGAGGGGGGTCCCAGACCCTGCGCGGGGGGGGCCCAGACCCTGCGGGGGAGGAAAGGGGGGTCCCAGAGCCTGTGGGGGGGGGGGGTCTCCAGACCCTGCGAGGGGGGTGGACAGAGCCAAGGGGGGGGGGGTCCCCAAACCCTGCGGGGGGGGGTGGGTAGGTGGAGAGAGCCAAGGGGGAGCGGGACCGATCTGGGGGGGTCTAGACCCAAGGTTGGGAGACCCCAAATCTGGGGGTGCTGAGAGACCCCAAGGTGGGGAGACCCCAAATCTGGGGGTGCTGAGAGACCCCAAGGTGGGGAGACCCCAAGTCTGGGGGTGCTGAGAGATGCCAGGCTGGGGGGACCCGAAATCTGGGCTGCAGGGAGAAGGGGGTGCACTTTGGGGGGCTCTCTCTGGGGACGCCCATGGCGGGGGTGCTGGGGGTTCGCAGCCCCCCCGGTGTGTGGTTTTGGGGGCTCACGGTGCTGCCCCCCCCAGTGCCGCTGGTGAACCCCGAGAACGTGGGGGTGGAGATCCTGAACAGCACCAGCGTGCGGGTGCGCTGGAGCTTTTCGGGGACCCCCGAGGAGCTGCGCGGGCACCTCCGGGGATTTCGGGTACGGGGGGAACATGGGGGTACGGGGGGGACATGGAGGTACGAGGTGCTGTGGGGTATGGGGGGTTTGGGGGAATGGGGGGTCCAGGGGGATGGAGGGGAAATATGGGGGTCGGGGGGTCTGTGGGGGTTATGGGGGCTACGGGAGGGGTCTGTGGGGACTATGGGGGTTGCGGGGCTATGGGGGTCTATGGGTCTATGGAGGTCTATGGGGTCTATGGGGTCTATGGGGGTCTATGGAGGTCTATGGGGTCTATGAGTCTATGGAGGTCTATGGGGTCAATGGGTCTATGGGGCTATGGGTCTCTATGGGGCTATGGGGTGTCCCTCCGCAGGTGCTGTACTGGCGCGAGGGCTGGGTGGGGTCTGTGGGGGCTATGGGGGTCTATGGGGGTCTATGGGGCTATGGGGTGTCCCTGCGGTGCCCCCAGGTGCTGTACTGGTGCGAGGGCTGGGTGGGGTCTGTGGGGTCTATGGGTCTCTATGGGGGTCTATATGGGTCTATGGGGCTATGGGTGTCCCTGCGGTGCCCCCAGGTGCTGTACTGGCGCGAGGGCTGGGTGGGGTCTATGGGTCTCTATGGGTCTGTGGGGCTATGGATGTCCCTCCGCGCCGCAGGTGCTGTACTGGCGCGAGGGCTGGGTGGGGTCTATGGGGTCTATGGGTCTATGGGGGTATATGGGGGTCTATATGGGGCTATGAGGTGTCCCTCCGCGCCGCAGGTGCTGTACTGGCGCGAGGGCTGGGTGGGGTCTGTGGGGTCTATGGGTCTATGGGTCTCTATGGGTCTGTGGGGCTATGGGTGTCCCTCCGCGCCGCAGGTGCTGTACTGGCGCGAGGGCTGGGTGGGGTCTATGGGGTCTATGGGTCTATGGGGGTATATGGGGGTCTATATGGGGCTATGGGGTGTCCCTCCGCGCTGCAGGTGCTGTACTGGCGCGAGGGCTGGGTGGGGTCTATGGGGTCAATGGGTCTATGGGGGTCTATGGGTCTCTATGGGTCTGTGGGGCTATGGGTGTCCCTCCGCGCCGCAGGTGCTGTACTGGCGCGAGGGCTGGGTGGGGTCTATGGGGTCTATGGGTCTATGGGGGTATATGGGGGTCTATATGGGGCTATGGGTGTCCCTCCGCGCCGCAGGTGCTGTACTGGCGCGAGGGCTGGGTGGGGTCTGTGGGGTCTATGGGTCTATGGGGGTCTATGGGTCTCTATGGGTCTGTGGGGCTATGGGTGTCCCTCCGCGCCGCAGGTGCTGTACTGGCGCGAGGGCTGGGTGGGGTCTATGGGGTCTATGGGTCTATGGGGGTATATGGGGGTCTATATGGGGCTATGGGTGTCCCTCCGCGCCGCAGGTGCTGTACTGGCGCGAGGGCTGGGTGGGGGAGCGCGCGCGGCGGCACGCGCCCGGCCCCGCGCCCCCCGGGGTGCTGACGGTGCCGGGGGAGGCGCGCGGCGCGGTGCTGGGGGCGCTGCGGCCCTGGAGCCGCTACCGCCTGCGCGTGCTGGTGTTCAACGGGCGCGGCGACGGGCCCCCCAGCGACGAGATCCGCTTCCACACGCCCGAGGGAGGTGAGGCCGCGCGGGACCCCCAGCCCGGGACCCCAGAGCTGGGACCCCCCTGTGCTGGGACCCCCAGTGCTGGGAACCCCAGTGCCGGGACCCCCACCACGGGACCCCAGTGCCAGGACCCCACTGCAGGACCCCCAGTGCTGGGACCCCCCAGTGCCGGGACCCCCCCCCACCATGGGACCCCCAGTGCCGGGACCCCCTGTGCCGGGACCCCCCACCACGGGACCCCCAGTGCCACGGGACCCCACACCCCACGTCCTCCCCAGTTCGGGGTCCCCTGTCCCGCGTGTCCCATGGGGCTCAGTGTGGGGTCCTGTGTCCCGTGGGGCTCAGTGTGGGGTCCCGGGTGTCCCGTGGGGCTCAGTTTTGGGGTCCCCCATCCCGGGTGTCCCGTGGGGCTCAGTGTGGGGTCCTGTGTCCCGTGGGGGTCAGTGTGGGGTCCCCTGTCCTGGGTGTCCCGTAGGGCTCAGTTTTGGGGTCCCCTGTCCCAGATGTCCCGTGGGGCTCAGCGTGGGGTCCCCAGTCCCGAGTGTCCCGTGGGGCTCAGTTTTGGGGTCCCCCGTCCCGGGTGTCCCGTGGGGCTCAGTGTGGGGTCCCGTGTCCCGTGGGGCTCAGCGTGGGGTCCCCGCAGTGCCGGGCCCCCCTGAGGATCTGCGCGTGGAGCGGGTGGGGGACACCAGCCTGGCCCTGGAGTGGCAGCGCCCGCGGCACCCGAACGGCGTCCTGACCGGCTTCCTGCTGCAGTACCGCCTGCGTGCGTACCGGGGGCATTGGGGGGCACTGGGGGGCACTGGGGACACCGGGGGCATTGGGGGGCACTGGGGACACCGGGGGGGACTGGGGGCACCCATGACACCCCAATGGCGTCCTGACCGGCTTCCTGCTGCAGTACCGCCTGCGTGCGTACCGGGGGCACCGGGGCACCGGGGGGGACTGGGGGAGCAATGGGGGGGAAATGGGGGTCACTGGGGGGACCCTGTGGGTATTGGGTGGCACTGGGGAGATGCTGGGGGTCATTAGGGGTCACCGGGAGGCACTGGGGGTCATTGGGGGTCACTGGGAGGCACTGGGGGTCAATGGGGGCACTGAGGGTCAATGGGGGCACTTAGGGTCACTGGGAGGCACTGAGGGTCACTGGGGGTCACTGGGGGGCACTGGGGGGCACTGGGGGCACTGGGAGGCTCTGGGGTCACTGGGAGGCACTGGGATCACTGGGGTCACTGGGGGTACTGAGGGTCGATGGGGTCAATGGGGACACTGAGGGTCACTGGAGTCACTGGGGGTCATTGGGGTCACTGGGAGGCACTGGAGGCACTGGGGTCGCTGGGGGCTCTGGGGGGCACTGGGGTCACTAGGGGTCACTGAGGTCACTAGGGTCACTGAGGTTCACTGGGGATCACTGGGGTCACTGGGGGTCACTGGGAGGCTCTGGGGGTACTGGGGATCACTGGGAGTCAATGGGGTCACTGGGGGTACTGAGGGTCGATGGGGTCAATGGGGGCACTGGGGGTCATTAGGGGTCACTGGGAGGCACTGGGGGGCACGGGGGGCACTGGGGGTCACTGGTAGACATTGGGAGGCACTGGGGGTCACTGGGGGCCATTGGGGGCACTGGGGGTCACTGGGGGCACTGAGGGTCATTGGGGGTCACTGGGAGGCTCTGGGGGCACTGGGGGTCACTGGGGTCACTGGGAGGCTCTGGGGTCACTGGAGTCACTGGGGTCACTGGGGTCAGTGGGCGTGGGCACTCGCGGGCTGTGGGGGCGCCTCGTGCTGCGGGCGCCCCCCGACGCGCGTGCCGCAGTGGGCGCTCCCGAGGGGGCGGGGCTGCCGCCGGACGCGTCGCTGCCGCCGGGAACGTTCAACGCGTCGCTGCCGCTGCCGCCGGGAACGTTCAACGCGTCGCTGTCGCTGCCGCCCGGGACGCTCAACGCGTCGCTGTCGCGCCTGGAGCCGCGCGGCCGGTACCGGCTGGAGCTGCGCGCGCTCACCCGCGCGGGGGCGGGGCCGCCGCTGCTGCGCGTGGGCAGCCTCGCGCCGGAGCCCGGTGAGCGGGGACCCCGGGACGGGGGGGTCACTGAAATGGGGGGGTCACTCCAGTGGGGGGGACCCCGGGATGGGGGGATCACTGAAATGGGGGGGACCCCGGGATGGGGGGTGACTCCGGGATGGGGGGGGTCACTAAAATGTGGGGGACCCCGGGATGGGGGGGTCACTGAAATGAGGGGGACCCCGGGACGGGGGGGACCCTGGGATGGGGGGGGACCCCGGGATGGGGGCATCACTGAAATGGGGCGGACACCGAGATGGGGGGGACACTGAAATGTGGGGACCCCGAGATGGGGAGGGACACTGAGATGGGGGGGGGAACTGACATTGTGGGGAGGGGGATCAGAACAGGGAGGGGACCCCGAAAATGGCGGGGGGGGCAACAGCCGGGGGTCCCTGAGCCTGGGGGGCAGGAACTGGCACCGGGGGGACCCAAGGGCCAGGGTAGGGCTGGTTTTGTGGCGCCCCGATTTGGGGGGCGCTGCCCCATTTTTGGGGGCGGGGGGGGGTCTGGGGGCCGGGGGGGGTCTGGGGGCCCCCCCGCGCTGCTGACCCCCCCCGCAGTGCTGCCGGCGCTGGGCAGCGTGGTGGTGGGGGAGGTGGGCGAGGACTTCACGGTGCTGCGCTGGACGCTGGCGCAGCCCCAGCGCAACGTGGAGTTCGACGTGCAGTACATGAGCAAGACCGGTAGGGGCGGGGGGGGCCCGGGGGGGCTTGGGGGGCTAGGGGCACGGGGGGGGTTGGGTGGGTCCTGAGTGGGGAGGGGAAATGGGGTTTGGAGGTCCCATGGGGGCTGGGTAAAGAGGGGGACTTAGGGGTTCCATGTGGGGTCTGGGGGCTCTGGGTAAAGGGTGTGGGGGGGTTGGGGGTCCCAGGTGGGATTTGGGGTCCCATGTGGGTTCGTGGGGGGTGTGGGTAAGGTGGGGATCCCCGCTGGGGATGTGGGGGAATGTGGGCTCTGGGGGCGGGGCCGTGGCTGTGGGCGGGGCCGTGGCTGTGGGGCGGGGGGCGGGGCCGTGGCTGTGGGGCGGGGCCGTGGTTGTGGGGCGGGGCCGGGGGGTGGAGCCGTGGCTGTGGGCGGGGCCGTGGCTGTGGGGCGGGGCGGGGCAGGGCCGTGCCTGTGGGGTGGGGCCGAGGGGGCGGGGCCTTGGCTGTGGGCGGGGCCGGGGGCGGGGCCGTGGCTGACGCCCGTGCCAGCCGAGGAGCCGTGGCGCACGTCGGGCCGGGCCAACTCGTCGCTGGGCCGGTACCGCCTGGGCGACCTGCGCCCCGGCACCTCCTACCGCGTCCAGTTCGTGGGGCGCAACCACTCGGGCGAGCGCGTGGCCTTCTGGGAGAGCGAGGTGCACACCAACGGCACGCGTGAGTGCGCCGGGACCCCCAAACCCCCCGGCACCCCCAAACCCCCCCCGGCACCCCCAAACCCCCCCGGCACCCCCAAACCCCTGGCCGCCCCCGCAGTGCTGCCCCGCGCCGCCGGCGGCTTCGCCAGCGAGGGCTGGTTCATCGGCTTCGTGAGCGCGGCCGTGCTGCTGCTGCTGCTGCTGCTCATCCTCTGCTTCATCAAGCGCAGCAAGGGGGGCAAGTATTCGGGTGAGCCCCCGGACCCCCGGGACCCCCCACACCCCCCCAGGCCCCCGGGACCCCCCCACACAACCCCAGGCCCCCGGGACCCCCCCACAGCCCCCCGGCCCCTGGGACCCCCCACATCCTCCCAGAGCTCCTGTGCCCCCCCTGGCCCCCGAGACACCCCCACACCCCCTCCAGGCCCCCGGGACCCCCCCCCACAACCCCAGGCCTCTGGGACCCCCTACACCCCCCCAGGCCCCCGGGGACCCCCTACAACCTCCCAGAGCCCCTGTGCCCCCCTAGGCCCCCGGGACCCCCCCCACACTCCCCCCCAGGCCCCCGGGATCCCCCTACACCCTCCCAGACCCCCCTGCGCCCCCCCAGGCCCCTGGGACCCCCCTGGGGTGCTCTGGAGGTGATAACGGCTTTCATCAGAGGTTTGGGGGGGGCCCTAAGTGATGGGGGGTCCCCAAGGCTTTGGGATGGGGTTCCTAGGTTGTGGGGGGGGTCCCCTAAGTTGTGGGGGGGTCCCAAGGCTTGGGAGGGGATCTTCAATTTGTGGGAGGGGTCAGTGGGGGGTGTTTTGTGGGAGGGGCCATAGGGAGGGCTCCGAAGCTCTAGGGGGGGCCTTGGGGGGGGTCCCCAGAGCTGGGGGGTCCCGGCCCCCCCCGACCCGGCCCGTGCCCCCCCAGTGAAGGACAAGGAGGACACGCAGGTGGACTCGGAGGCGCGGCCCATGAAGGACGAGACCTTCGGGAAGTACAGGTGAGGGGCGGGGCCTGAGGGGGCGGGGCCTGAGGGGGCGTGGCCCGAGGGGCGTGCCCTGAGGGGGGCGTGGTCTGTGCGAGCAGGCGGGGCTCATCGCGGTGGGCGGGGCCAGAGCTTGCTGGCACCCTCTTCTCGCTCCCCATCCCCTCACACTGATTGCTCCCCGCCGCTAATTAGCGCCCTCCTCATCACCTCCCCCCCCTCGCTAATTGCCCCTAGGGGCGGAGCTTCCCCAGCACATCCCCCCCCACCCCTCGCTGCCCCCCCCCTGACGCTTTGTCTCTCCCGCTGCCGCCGCCGCTCCTGCAGGTCCCTGGAGAGGTAAGGGGGGGGACGGGGGCGCCACCGCGTCTTTGGGGGTGTCACCGCATCTTTGGGGGTGTCACCGCATCCTGGGGGGTGTCACCGCATCCTGGGGGGTGTCACCATGTCACCGCATCCTTGGGGGTGTCACCGCGTCCTGGGGGGGTGTCACCATGTCACCACATCCCCGGGGAGGTGGCGGCCGCAATGGGGTTGGCGACGCGGACAGGAGCGCTGGTGCCGGTGCCGCCGGTGCCGCCGGTGACCCCGCGTCCCCGTGCCGGCGCAGTGACGGCGAGGAGAAGGCGTCGGGCAGCTCGGGGCGGTCGCTGGGGGCGCCGGGCGCCGCGCTGGGCAGCGACGACAGCCTGGCCGGCTACGGCGGCAGCGCCGATGTGCAGTTCAACGAGGACGGCTCCTTCATCGGCCAGTACAGCGGCGCCCGCGGCACCGCCGGCAGCTCCGGCCCCGCCAGCCCCTCGGCCGCGCCCCCCCTCGAGTAGGGGGCTGCGGGGACCCCCGGGGCGGCCCCATTGCAGCGGGGACCCCCCCGGGGCTGGGGAGGCGCCTGTTGTATCGGGGAACCCCCTTGGGGATGGGGGAGCCCCCGGGGCACTGGGGGACACTTTGTGACACTGGGGACCCCCCCATTGCACTGGGGACCCCCCCATGGCATTGGGGACCCCCCCCATCCCCTACAGCTTTGAGAGACCCCTTATGACATTGGACCACCCCCCAGCATTGGGGGAGACCCCCCACGGCATTGGGGACCCCCCCATGGCATTAGGGACCCCCCCACGGCATTGGGGACCCCCCACGGCATTGGGGGAGCCCCTACAGCTTTGAGAGACCCCTTATGACATTGGGACCCCCCCCCCACCATTGGGGAGACCCCTCAGCATTAGGGACCCCCCCATGGCATTGGGACCCCCCCTCAGCATTGGGGGAGCCCCCTCAGCATTAGGGACCCCCCCCACAGCACTGGGGACACCCCCATTGCATTGAGACCCCTTATGACATTGGGGGACCTCCCAGCATTAGGGACTCCCCATTGCACTGGGGACCCCCCCACGGCATTGGGGGAGCCCCTACAGCTTTGAGAGACCCCTTATGACATTGGGACCCCCCCCCAGCATTGGGGAGCCCCTCCAGCATTAGGGACCCCCTCACAGCACTGGGGACCCCCCCAACATTAGGGACCCCCCCCATGGCACTGGGGATGCCTCCATTGCATTGAGACCCCTTATGACATTGGGGGACCCCCTATGACACCGGGACCCCCCCAGAGCATTGGGACACCCCCCCCGACCCCCCAGTGCTCTGGACCCCCCCCCAACCTCCTCCTGCCCCCCTCCCGCATTTAAGGCCCCCCCACCCCCTTTCACTGCCAAAGGGGGGCCCGTCGGTGCCCCCCCCAGCCCCTGTGCAATGGAGGGGGCCGTGGGGGGGGGGGTGCGGGGAGCCCATTGGAGTTAGCCAAAAAATAGGGGGACCCCCGCCCCCCCCCCCCACCCCGGCTGTGTGCGGGGGGGGCCGGACGCCTGGGTTCTCTTTAGACCAAATTACGGGGGATTTTACCCCCCCCCCCCAAATTAACCCCCCCCCCCCCAGGGCCCCCCCAACCCCTCAGCGTCCGGGGGGGCCGCTGTGTGTCCCCCCCCACGAATGCATCTCACGGCGCGGCCTTGGCGACTCCCCCGAGCCGGCGGCCCCCCCGCGGGGGGCTGCACCCCCCCCCCCCCCCCGTGCGCTGGTGTTGTAGCTGCGTAGCCCCCCCATGTGTGCCCCCCCCCACCCCGGGAAAAAGAAGCGGAAACGGCCCCAAAACGGCAGCCGAGCCCCCCCCGCGTGCCCCCCCCCCCCATACATTCTGTACATACCCCTGTGCGAAAACCGCCAGAAACGATGAGCGAAAATACCCGAAAAAGGGGAAATTTCATCCACCCCCTCCCCGCGGTGAAATAAAAGAAGAACCTGCCAGGAGGGTGCGTGGGGTGTCTATAGGGCTGGGACCTATAGATCCCGGGCGAGGGGGCTATAGGGGGCTGTGTGGGTTCTGCAGGGGGCTGTGGAGGGTTATGTGGGATATAGGGGGCCGAGGGGGCTATAGGGGACTGGGGGGGCTATAGGGGACTGGGGGGGCTATAGGGGGCTGGGGGCTATAGGGGGCCGGGGGGGCTATGGCGGCTCTGGGTCGGTGCTGTGGGGGTCTGTAGGGAACCTACGGGGTGTATATGGGGTGTATATGGGATGCCTACGGGCGGGGGGCTGTGGGCGTGGCCGTGCGGGAGGGGGCGTGGCCATCGCCGGCCCCGCCCTCCGCCATCGCCGCGAGCCGCCACCTGCCGCCGCCGCCGCGCGCCGGAACCGGCCCGAACCGGCCCGAACCGGAACCGGAACCGGCACCGGAACCGGCCCGAAGCGGGCGGCGCCGCCGCCGGCCCCGCCGGACCCTCCGCCGGCCATGGGGGCCGGGGGGGGCCGGGGGGGCCGCTGCCGCCCCCCGGAGCGCGGGGCCCGCGGCTGAGCCCGCGGCGGCCGCAGCCGGAGCCGGAGGAGCCGGGGCCGGGGGGGCCGGGGGAACCGAGGCCGGAGGAACCGGAGGGGCCGGGCCGGGCCGGGCGGCGGGAGCGCCGGGCCCGCCATGGGCTGCAACATGTGCGTGGTGCAGCAGCCCGAGGAGCAGCACCGGGTGATGCTGCAGGTACCGGGGGCGGGGGGGAGGGGGGGGGGTATAGGGGATGTATGTATATAGTATATATATAGGGGTGTGTGAGGGGATATAGGGGGTGAGGAGCCATAGGGTGTGTGAGGGGAGATAGGGGGCTGCGAGGAGCTATAGAGGAATGTGATGGGCTATAGGGGTGTGTGAGGGAATATATATATATATATATATAGGGGTGTGTGAGGGGATATAGGGGTGTGTGAGGGGTGTGTGACAAGCTATAGGGGTGTGTGAGGGGCTATAGAGGAATGTGACGAGTTATAGGGGTGTGTGAGGGGATATAGAGCAATATTATGGGCTATAGGGGTGTGTGAGGATCTATAGAGGAATGTGACGGGCTATAGGGGTGTGTGAGGGGATATAGGGGGTGTGTGAGGAGCCATAGGGGTGTGTGACAGGCTATAGGGGCGTGTGACAGGCTATAGGGGGTGTGTGAGGATCTATAGGGGTGTGTGACGGGCTATAGGGGTGTGTGAGGGGCCGGGCGAACCAGAACAGGGGGTGTGGGGTGGGTAGTGGAACCTATAGGGGTATAGGGACAGATACGGAGGGTATAGGTGCAGAGGGACGGGCAAGGGGGCGGGTATGGGGCTCTAGGGGGTCTATAGGGGCCGGCGAGGGGGCTATAGGGGTGTGGACAATGGGGTCTATAGGGGCAGGTGAGGGGGCTATAGGGGTGTGGACAATGGGGTCTATAGGGGCAGGTATGGGGGTCTATGGGGTCTATGGGGGCAGGTGAGGGGCTGTAGGGTGGGGTCCGTGCGATGGGGTCTATAGGGGTGTGGATAATGGGGTCTATAGGGGCAGGGGGCGGGGCTGGCGGCTCTAAGGGGGGTGGGGGGGGTCCCCATCCCCCCGCCGGTTTCCATGGCAACCGCTGCCGCCGTTTCCGGGCGAGCGGCAGACAATGGAGGGGGGGGGGCTGAGCCCCCGGGGCGCCCCGACCCCCCCTGACCCCCCCCCCGCCCCCCCCCCCCCCCCCAGGTGAGCGGGAAGGAGGCGCCGCGGGGGGGGCGGGGCCGGGGGGGGCCCCGGGAGCCGCTGGTGCTGCAGGTGCTTCGGCGCCGCCCCCCCCGAGCGGCGGGACCGCCCCCCCGGGACCCGCCCCCCCGCCGCCCTGGGGGGGGCCGGGGCCGGGGGACCAACCCCCCCCCGCGCCGGCCTGGTGGACAGCGGGACACAGACGGACATCAGCTTCGGGGGGGCCGAGCCGTGAGTGCCGGGCACGGGAGCCCCCCAGACCCCCGTGGACCCCCCTGAGCCCCCCCCAGAGCCCCATGGACCCCCCAGAGACCCCCTAGACCTCCATGGACCCCCCTGAGCCCCCAGAGCCCCCCCCAGAGCCCCATGGACCCCCATGGAACCCCCTGCGCCACAGATACCCCCCAGAGCCCCCCCAGACCCCCATGGACCCCCTGCCCCATAGAGACCCCCCCAGACCCCGATGGACCCCTGCCCCATAGAGACCCCCCAGACCCCGATGGAACCCCCTGCCCAATGGAGGCCCCCCCCGAGCCCCACAGAGACCCCCCAGACCCTGGGGACCCCCCTGAGCCTCAAACCGGGTTGTGTCACCTGCGCATATTCAGCCCCATTTTTGCCCCAAAACAAGATGATTTTGGTGATGGAGACACCCCCCCCCAACCCCCCCCCACCCCCCCCACCTGGAGACCCCCTGGGGACCCCAAACCCCCTTGGGGACCCCAACCCCCCAGAGACCCCCAAGGGACCCCAAATCCCCCTTGGGACCCCAACCCCCCAGAGAACCCCTGGGGACCCCTCCCCCACCCACTCACCCTTCCCCCCCAGCCCCCCCGCCCCCCAGGACTATTTTGACCCCGCGGATCTGGGGGAGCCCGAGCGCCCCGAGGAGCTGGAGTACGAGGTGAGGGGGGCGCTGGGGTCGGGGTCCCGGACGCCGGGGTCCCTGATTGGGGGGGGGTCCCGAACGGGGGGTCGGGGTCCCGGATGCTGGGGTCCCTGATGGGGGGTCCCGGACGCCAGGGTTCCTGATGGGGGGGTCCCTGACGGGGGGTTGGAGTCCCGGACGCCGGGGTCCCTGACGGGGGGGTCCCTGATGGGGAGTTGGGGTCCCGGACGCCGGGGTCTCTGACGGGGTGGGGGGTCCTGGATGCTGGGGTCCCGATGGGGGGTCCCTGCTGGGGGGTCCCTGACCGGGGGGGGGT
>NW_027659991.1:0-86000 GCF_963082525.1 Nesoenas mayeri
CGCAGAAAAGGCAAGTTTTCCGATGCGCTCTCTTTTTCTCCCTATATAGATTCCTGTATAGAAACCGCTAAGCCTGCGATCGGCAAGTAAGCTACCACGAAGCATGCCGTACGGAGAAAATACCAACACATCCTCGTCCACACATTGTTTCTGATACGTGCCTGAAAGCAAATACCTTCGTGCTGCTGTGCCATAAAAGACGGCCGTCAGAATATGTGATTGCGTGCACCGGTGCAATTGCTTCGTTCTACATTCAGTCGTGGTGTGCGGAGCTTTCAGAACTGGCTCTGTGGAGTCGTCTGCGGAAATGTCGCTGACAGAACACGCACCCTCGATTGTTTACCAAAATATAGGCAGACGCGTTTTACCACGTCGTTCAGCATGCAGAGAGCTACGTCTGTTCCGAAGAGACAAGGGAAACGCGTGTGCACGCACAGAAGAAAAACCCGACCAGGTGCCTTTGTGTGAACGTGAAACAGCCGTCTATACACTCGCAGACACGGGAACGTGCATCAATGCAGTCACACAGCCACCAGCTTTTGAGCACAAGATCTGCTGGTTTTCTCACTTTTCAGGCACAATCCCGAAAGCCGCGTACAATGCAGTTCATTCGCTAAATGTTGTCTAGGGAAGCATTTCTCCGGTCGATCTACCGCTCAGCTTTCTTCTGGCGTTACTGAGAAATGTCAGCGCAGGGAATCCGTCTCTGTCGAGCACACGTCAATCCGTCTTCGGTTTTCCTTTGTTGACTCTGCCTAGATGATTTCCCTGGTCTCTCTTCACCGAGGCAGTCGTGGCTGTGCTGTGTTACACACAGGCACAGCCAACGCACATCAAGTGTCCAGAGACACACTCCGCTGAGCTCAACACTAGCACAGATGCACATGTTGGACGAAATCAGCACACAAGTTTGTGGAGAGAAACTTGGACTCACACGCGTATGGAACTACGGATCGATACAGCAGGCGCCAGGAACACAGACTGACCTACAGGCACACTGGCCCCACACCAACAGGGACCTCTCTGCAGCTATCCTAGACGTTGATTATCGAACCAGCCACACTGATCTGCCCCAAACTCCCAGACACTTACAAACAAGGCACATTCTCTCCTACTAGCACATAACTGTTCACTCTTAGATGTAGATCAGGGACAAGCTTGCGCAGTGACGCCTCGTTGCTATTTCGCGTTAAGGCATGATCTGTTTCGTTTCTCTTGAAGATCGGCTGTTGAGTGCCTTTCCTCGGGCCCCTGTGAAGCATTTGCCACAGGTGAGAAGTAGCTCGAAGCAGCTTTCAGTTCTGCCCACGACTGTCTTTGCTCCTTTACTAGCAGAGCTCCTGTGTATCTGTCTGCGTGAGAAATGCAGTTTTGGGCAACGCCGTGCAAAACGCGGAGCTTTGCCAACAAGCGGCGCAGCTGTGCACTCACTCCAGCTTAAGCACGAACGGAGCCTGCATCAAGACACACGCATGTGGACAGACAATCGTTTGTAGACACACATGCTTTCACACACACGGTCGTCCAAGTACAGCTGCGGGGTACGCGGCCCCTCGGGCAGGGTGCTCCCGGTCTCTTGGGCGCGGCTGGGGCTGGCAGCCGGGTTCAGGTACTTTGGCCTGCTTTTTTGCCAGCGCCGCCTTCTCGGTGCCGTGAAGAAAATCCCGCGCGGTTGTTTCCGCTCGCTGCTCAGGAGATTCCGCGTCTGGGGCCGTGGACTGAGGAAGAACGTTTGCGAGTTGGAGGACGCTACAAGATATTCCCCGTGGAAGCCGGAGAAGAGGCAAATTGGCTGCCAGTGGAGCTGTGTTCCGTGCAGTCTTCAGTTTAGGACGTTCAGTTTGTCCTTCCAGAAAAGGAGCAGTCATTGGTAGGCCTGGGAGAGGCCATTAAGTGCGTGATCAGAATTGAAGCCAGATTGCACTCGACGTTGCTGCTGTCAGTCTTGGCTTTCGGTGGTTTCCCCACGGCTGCCTAGTGCTTGGGAGCGCGGAGGGGGCGTTTTTTTCTTCCCCAAGGAGAGGCTGTGCTTAAAAAAGAATTTGTTTCCTCAGAGAAGTGCAAGTCCGTGTGTGTAAGCCAGCCAAAATCGCCAGCCTAGTCAAGTTCCGAGTGTGCGTCTGTCAGACGGCCGCTTGACGTTGCCAAGTTCCCAGCTGTGCAGTTGTACTGGCGAAGGGCAATGCAGGACGGAAGGGTTTTTTCTGCTGCGGGGACCCAGCCGCCCCCCTTTTCAGCGGAAAGCAGGGGAGCGCGGTTTATTGTTCCCTTTGCAACGCGGCTGCTGGCGCGGGAGGGCTGGAGGGGCGGAGCGCTGGTTGGCTGCCTAGGCACGTCAGTCGCCACTCGGTCCGCCTATCAGGTTGCCAGAGGGGCGGGCGTTGAGGTCTCCGTACTGCGCATGCCCGACTCGCGAGCGCTGCTAGGCGGCGAGAGAGGTGATTGACGTGTCCTAGGCAGCCAACTGGGACGCGGCAAGGGGCGGGTGCTGCGGTCTCGCTATCGCGCATGCCCAAAGCACGAGCGCCTGGCGGGAGCAGAGCGGCGAAAGAGGCGGCAGGTGAGTGCGGCCGCGGCGGGGGTGACCGTGCCGGTGGAACGGGGGCGGGGGGGGGGGGATTTGGCGGCGCGGCGCGGAGGCGTTCGTCTCCGGTTCCCCCCCGCCGAGCTGGCGAAGCTGGCGGGAGGCGTGTGACCCTGCGGGCAGGTGCGCTGAAGGCTGGCGGTCTGGAGCCGTGTCTCCCTCCGGCGCAGCGCCCGTGCCCGGTCCGGCGGTCCCTCCGGGAGCGGCGCAGCCCCCGTTAGTCGGGGGGACGTTGAAAAGCAGAGCTGGTGGCGTGGCGAGTGGGGCGCCGCTTCGGCGGGAGCTCGGGGCGAGGCGCGGCGGGTTCTGTGTCCTGTGGGCGCGGCTTTCGCGCCGCGGCTGTCTGTGTGCTAGACGCCCTCAGTCCTAAGGAGATGTATCTTTTGGGATTCGTTCTACAAGTCAAAGAGAGGAGCCGAATATGTGCTGAATGTTATAGTTAGAACTGATATTCTGTGAAGAAGTGAAGTGGTCTGAAAAAAAAGACACATTTCTTAAAAGCTAGTGCAGCATTGTGTATCTTCACATGAATCGACTCAAACGTCCCCCCGTAAATAAAACCCAACTCCCCCCAGAAACAACAGAGAAGAAACGAGCTAGCAGAGCTCCTGTGACAAAAGGAGGTCAGTATTTTTCCCTCAGTTTTTTCCTTATCTGAAGAAATCAAAGAGAATTTTAGATCGTATTTTTTCCGTCTAAATCAAGTGTTGGCGTAGACTTTTGTGTTCAGATAATCAACATTGTCTGTAAAGAATTGTTTAACAAAAACAAGCAGAAACCAAAACCAGGTTCAGACCTGTAAGAAGCATATAATAATTTCGTTTGTAAGAGACCATCTAGGGGGGTCATCTTGTTGAATTGCCTTCACAATGAGATCAGGTCACTGAATGTCTTGTCTACTGAAATTCTGAATATCTCCAAGGTTGGGGATTCCATGGGCTCCCCGGGAAGCTGGTGCTTAACCGTTTGTGTCACCAAACATGCTAAAAAAATACCTCACTAGTTAGCTTTGTTTTACCATGAGAAGCTTTTGTTCTCTTCATAGGTGTTGCAACCATCATTATTGTGGGTGATGAAGGAGCTTCTGGGGTGGTTGAGATAGCACATTCATCCCAGCATGTTCTGATTGGAGAACCTTCAGGAAATTATAATGGGACTGCTCTTATTAGGTGAGTACATCACTCATTTATCCAAAACAGCTCTGTTTCAAAAGCTATGAGGCTCCACATTTGGCAAGAATTAATTGAATGCTGCATTTCATTATCACTTCTAAAATCATAAGTATTTTTAAAATTAGATGCTTGTTTTTTAAGAAGGGCAGAACATACTACGTAGGTGTCTTTTCAGTATTGCTGAGGAGCTTTAGATATGTCTTCCAATTATTTACAACATAGATTCATTAAAGGAAAGAGGATTCTAATCAAAGGAATAGGGGAAGGCAGTCAATTATATTTGAAGATGCTTTGTGCTTTTCAGGATTCAGTTCAGGATTGGTGCTTGAACTGAAATTCGGTACATTGTTACGATGATCAGCATAACCAAAGCAGCACTGGGTCTTAGTTGAAACAAGATGCAATTCTTTCACTGCATTCAGTCAGCAGAAAACAAGATGAAGAAATCACAATGTTACCATACCTTCTAACAGAATTGGAGAAAAAGTATTACAACACTTTCCCTTAGTGAAACAGCAAATAGAAGCAAGAAAACAGATTCTCATGCTGCCCTGAGAATCCCAACAGACAAAGGGATGCTTTGTGCAGCACCAGTTTAGAACATGTACTAGATCATGGTATAGACAATTTCTTGCCATGCTTCAGTTCACCGAGAATGTCATGAGTAGGATTAGCCTCTAGGTTTTTAGACAAGCAGCACACAGAACATTTCTCAAGTGATCTCATAGTACTATTCTCGTATCTTTCTGCCTTCAAAACCAAATTACCTCTGGGTGCTACCCGTAAGTCCCATTTCCCTTCTGTTTTGCATGTCTGTTTCCTGAAAAGCAGAAAGACAGCTCAGTTTTCAGCTGCCAACTTTGGGCTGTATGCACAAAGAAACTATAAAGTGCTCTGGGTAAAAATACAGCTCAAGATGCCTCCCAACACGGGGAAGTAAATCAGAACTGCAGACACGTTATTGCTCTGAAGAGGTTATGGTCAAGATCTTAATAGTGACTTAATAGATTAAAATTCAAGCTTCACAGTGCTGGTAACATTTCTTCCGTGCACAACAATATCTATGCTTTATATCTCTGGATTTGGTATCAAATATTAAAGGTAGAAGATTGAATCTGTGTTTGCATTCTGCAGCCTGACACGTGGCCCAGGGATTTTTGGTGAAATCATAATATATTGGAATATAACACCCCGTCATCACACAGAATTTATTGAGACGTCGGGGACCTTGACAATGCGAGACAGGCAGTGTGCAGCAGTGGTTCTGATACAGGTACAAGAGATTTTACACCAGTAGCTATTTCAGGTTCTTCCTTTTATCTAGCCAGCATCTTGATTAGAAATTAGTTATACCTCTCTACCTGGAAATGGTTAATTGGTTCTTCTCCCTAGGCTGTCGATGATAACCGTCCTGAGGAGAAGCATTACTACACATTTGAATTAACTGGGATCAGTGATGGAGGACTCATAAATGAATCTAGCAGCACAGCAAATATTACCGTGGCCACCAGTGATTTTCCATACGGAGAGTTTACATTTTCACGAGAAATATTGCTGACAACACAAGAAGAAAAATGGGTATATGGTTAAAATTCCTTCTTACGTAAAATATCGATAGATATCAATATTGTCGGTAGATTTATACTTAACTTTAGGAAAAAAAAAAAAGGCAGAGATTTATTAGTACTGCAGTGAATAATAAAATATTTTGCTGATTGGTTTTTTTTTTTTTAAATTTAGCACATGTGGAAAATAAAACAATATTTTTATTTCAGATATCACCATTCTCTGCAAATGGGGGGAATCTTCTGCTGTATGCTTACAGAGATGACTTCTGTATATCTTTAAACAGATCCAGCTGGACGCATGGTTGAATGACAAATCATAATTTTAATTTTTTGTTCTTGTGTGTCTCAGAAGGTCTTTTTTTCTGTTTTTTTTCCATGCAGCGAATTTGCAGAGCAATTTGAAATCCAGCTGACGGGAGCCACTGGTGGAGCAGCCCTTGGGCTCCATCTACTGAGCCAGGTCACCATTGCCAAAAGTGACTCCCCCCAGGGCATCATCCGATTTCTCAGCCAAAGTCGAATTACTCTTCCCAACCCCGATACACCGACAACAGTGTCGCTGGTGCTGGAAAGGACAGGAAAATTGTTTGGGGAGACACAGGTGGGCCCTGGTTCTCAAAAACGGAACGTTTTCCAGTGACAAGGCCAAAAATCTTTTTTTTGCCGTCAGGGGCTTCCTTGTGACTGATTTCTAATGGGATAGTTGCAGCTTTTCATTAAGTGTGAATTCTGTATAGTTGCAGAAGAACAGAAAATATTGTTACTTTTTGGATCTTCTCTTTGTCCTCCTGCTTTTCTCCTTTTATTATGGTCTGGTGTACTTTATTTTGAACTATCTCCCAATCCCATTGAAAATATAGTTAATTTCATGCACCACCGCTAATTTAATTGAACTCAGTTAAATTACTTCCTGAAGCTGGTCAATTTATTTTTATTTTCAGTAAATTGTTTACTATGAGGCCTCTAGACTTTTTTTTAGTCTGTATGTATCACTGCCAAAGTGAAAGTATAAATATGAACCAAGATAAGGCTTCCACAGTCTGGGCAAATGATTGGAAAATTGGCATTAAAGGCCATGAGCTACTGCTCTCCTCATGTGAAAACTGCCGTGGTCTTCTTGGACTTTTCCTAGAAGTCATTGAAGAAAACTGAAAAACAATTAAATGTCAAAATAATAATTTTAAGATGCTGAATAGGACCCCTTCAAAACCAATCTAATTTGTGGGAAATTTTGAAAATATTCTAGCTTTTAATCAGCCTGAGGAAGTGTGAATCGTGATTTGAGGCATTAAAAACTTCTATTGCAGAAAATATTTGTCGTTCTCAGTCTTGATATCACACTTGCCAGGGAATGTTTCTGGTCAGGATACTTATTTGGTGAGCTTTTCAAAACAACTTGTGAAAGGAAGAGAAAAGTAAACTGGCCTGTGCATTTCCTGTTACGTGCTACAGAAACCTCAGTTTATTTTCTTTTCTGTAACTAATACCTAGAATTTAATAAAATGGCATTGTGGCTAACTAGCACTTCAGAATTTCTATTTTGAATGTTTATTTTTCTCCAAAGGATTATATACTTTCCCACATATAATCAATTATTAATATGTTGTGTTCTGTAAAAAGAGCACATATTTAAATGTAGCTTGTTAGCAGATGCAAGAATTTTTATGTCGCTTGTGTTACTCTGTCACTTCCCCCGACCTGGGAGGCAGTTGTAATATGTCACTACTGTAAATCTGAAACTGGTATCTTCCACAGATTAATTGGGACATCTTGGGACCCAATTCAGAAGAGGTTTTATCTCCCCTGAATAGTGACATTGGTGACCCTGTGAACGGATCATTCTATTTTGGAGAAGGGGAAGGAGGGCTGAGAACTATTAATCTACAAATCCATCCTCGTGAAGAAGTTGAAGTTCAGGAGATCTTCATTATTAGGCTGAGCCTTATGAAAGGTGAAGCAGAACTAGATCCTAAGGCAAACAGCATTACACTAATAGTAAGTCATTATTGCTTTTCTTCCTCTTGAGATCTCTGTTATTGGTATTTATCCTGCAAAGCTTTGAAGGGTAATCATAATGATTGAATAGCTTGTCATTTGCCTCTTTTTCTTTTGCCTCCCCTACTACCTGGGTTTGATGGTCGTGGTCAACGGGGCAGAGTCCAGTTGGGGCCTGTATCTAGTGCAGTCCCTCAAGAGTCAGTACTGGGGCCTATATTATTCAATATATTCATCAATGACTTGGATGAGGGAACAGAGTGACTGTCAGCAAGTTTGCTGATGACACCAAGCTGAGAGGAGTGGCTGACACTGGAAGCTGTGCTGCCATTGGGAGACCTGGACAGGCTGGAGAGTTGGGCAGGGAGAAATTCAATGAAATAGAACAAGGGCAAGTGTAGAGTCTTGTGTCTGGGCAGGAACAACCCCAGGTTCCAGTATAAGTTGGGAAATGACCTATTAGAGAGCAGACTCTCTCAGACTCTCTTCTAAATACTGATGTACTCTTGAGTCTTCTTAAGAGGAGAAAACTCAAGAGGAAGAACTAATTGATACATTCCCTATAGCATCTAGCAATGAAAATCTCAATGTTTCAAACAAGAATACTTGTCAGGGATTGGCTCAAGGAGCATGGACATGAGTCCATGAGTCCACTGTACGAGCAGAGCCCATTTTAGTTGACATAAGTAGGCCTTAGTTAGCTTGAATATTAGGCCGTGGGGAAGGGGGAAATGGAAAACTACTGACTAAGGCAGGGTCTGCATGTCTTGAAGAGATAAGAACCAGAAGATTGGGGAAAGATTGGAGAATGATTGGGGAATGTCTTTGAAGAGCCAGAAGACTGGGAAATGTCTTTGAGAAGAGATAAGAGTCAGAGGAAGGAAAGCAGAATGCGCATAGTTAGCTAAACCCAAGTAGGTGGAGTAAGTAAACGTAACCTTTTAGTGCTAATCCTATTAGATAGAGACAAGTATGCATAATTATGGTGTTTGATATAAATACGCGCTATCCCGGGCAATAAAGTTGAATCATGCTTTATCACTCACATTGAGTCGGCCTGCATGTTTTCCTCAGCCGCGAACTCGCAAATACTATTCACTTTACATTTCTGATTGTTTAATTTTTTTTTATTCAATTACTTCCTTAAAGATACAGAAGTTTGGTGATCCCAACAGAATGGTACAGTTTGCTCCTGAATCGTTAACTGAGAAAAACTTCACAGGACCCTCTGCAGTGGAAGGGCCACAAGGTATTACACTGTTTGTCAGACGAATCCAGGGCACCATGGGAAACATAACGGTATTCTCACTCTCTTCCTAATCAACATTATAATCTGAAATAATCCTCTGTATCAATGCATGGAGGGAGATCTTATTCTGTGCCTTTCAATTGCGTATTTCTCAAATTTTGAAATGTCGCCTTTTAGACTGAGTTTAGCAAGGGCTCAGCTCTAGTAGTTGTGGTTTGTAGAGTCAGATTCAGTCTCCCCTGGTCAGTGAACAAAACAGAAAACCAGCACTGGAGTGCTTGTCTTGCTTTCTCTCTCCCTCTGCTCCTGTGCTTTTGATGGGAGAACAGGAGAGACCAGACTTTCATAGTGAGCTTTCTTTGAGATCCTCACAATTTACTCTTTTTCAGCCATATGTAAAGGTAAGAATCAGACATTTTAGAATCATCACTTACATTGTCTTTACCTAAAGTTGTTTGCAAGTCAGCATTTTCACAAGTACTCATTTATTAAAAAAAAAAAAAAAATTAATAAAAAGCATCTAATGTGTTTAATGAGAACTCTTCACCCCTTTCTGTTGTGAGGAATTCTGGAAACTGGAAAAACAGCAAGGATATCTTGGTGTAAAAATAGAAATAATTTCAAGCAATTGTTCAGAGATTCCGTATAGTTTTACGTAGGTGTCCAGAAGATATACAAAGGTAATCTTTGCATTCACAGTACTGCTGGAAGAACAACACACCGCTTTGTAAGATAGTCTATGTGCTTCTTTCTATGCATACTTAAACAAATTTGTATTTTACCCATTTAAACCCAACCTATTCCGTATGCAATCTATACTGAACCATGAATGTGAAAGTTTCCGACTCTGTGGGTGATATTGCCTTCATTTTGTGCATTTTCTAAATAAATTTCAGGTTTACTGGGAAATACGTAGTGAATCTGACATCACGGGTGACTTTCTTAGGACAGAGGGATCTGTTGTCATTGCTGACCAGGAGAGCACAGCTGAGATAATCATCTACCTGTTACCTGACGATGTTCCAGGACTGGTTGAGAACTATGTGGTGCAGCTGATTTCAGTAGAAGGTGGAGCAGATTTAGACCAAGAGAAAAGAATTTCGGAAATCAATGTGTTTGCAAATGATGACCCCTATGGAGTGTTCGCCCTGTACTCTGACCAGCAGTCAGTACTCGTAGAGAGGAACCTGGATCGTCGGTATGTTCAGATCAATGTAACTCGGCATGCTGGGGCATTTGGAGAAGCAATTGTGGAGTACCATATCACATCTCATTGTGAAGAAGCACTAATTGAGCCTGAGAATGAGGTGGGATACCTCACAATGAAAGACGGTGCCAGCTTTGGAGTGAAAAGAGTGCCAATAAGCAACCAGGTCTGTATTATCCTTTTAAGTCACGTGGTATCTATTGTTTCCATTTGTGTTCATCACAATACAAATGTGCTGGAATAAGATACTGAACTCTCAATACTGTCCACTGTCAAGAAGCAGAAAAGAGAGTTTTGGTGTAATGAATTTCCTATTTATGGACTAGAAGTGGGTTCAAATATCACATTTTCAGGTAATAACTGCAAAATCACTCTATGCATGCGTTCAAATATCCAGTGTTTCCTTCCATCATTGCTTTGTGTTACTATCAGTTCAATATTTTGTTACTTTATGTATTCAAATATTCTTATTACCCCTAAGAGTTAAGATTAAGCTGAGACCCACTATGTTAGATACAGTTCAGTAAAATGGCAATACTTGCTCTATAAACTCATCTTTCAATTAACTGCTGGTAAATTACAATCACAATGTTGCTATTTTAACTGTGTTTCTTTATAGAAAGATAATCAACAAAACGCTTGACTTGAAAACACTGCTTTTTCACGCAAACAACAAAATCTGCTGATTTTTCTGCCACTTAACTCTTTGAACTGGTGGTTATCGTGTTTTCAGTGGAATTACATTGCCACCATTTTAATTGCATTCTTCCTCTCAAAGGCGTTTATTGTACTGGGCTTGAATTTTACCCTGGAACTGACTAACGTAAGCCTGGTTGGGACAAGTGCCAAGGATGTGCCAAAATATTAGGAAAAGCGAAGTCAGCCATTCTGCTTGTTCCTGAGGAATCTGCCAATTCACAGGTCAGTAGACTGACTGCAGTGTAATTTTCTACCGCAGAAGGAAGGTACGCTTCATTACAAAAGGCAGCCGCTATAAGAATTCAGTTTGCTCCTTAAAGTTTTCATCATTGCAACCAATTTAATGACCGACAAGACTGTTCCAGTTATTACTTGTACTGTATATTGTCTTTTCTCTGATACAAATTCATATAGAGATGTGTAAATGCAGTTTGAAAAGGTCTCTTCATCTATAAAATGTAAATAGCATAAATATGATGATCTACTTATACTTTTGTTTACATGAAGTGGAAGTTCTGAGACTTAGAGGAAAATAGCTAGTTCTGGACGATGTTATTCCTTTAAGTACAGCAGCCCCAAAGTAGATAAGAGCATGCATGCAGTATCATGTGCAAAAACAAGTGGAGGTCATGCTGCGTTTTAGTGCAGTTGACAGTACCTTTGACTAATCACTGAGTGGGCAATTTTCCATTTGTCTGCTTTGTATGAGACAGAAAAAATATACTATACCTGTTCCAATACGGCATATGTGCTACAGTTCCCTTTTTATGTGGCAAGCAAAGACAAGAGCATGCTGAGTTTTTGTCTCTTAAATTTTATTGAAGTCTTTATGTAATGATTTTAATTCTCTTGACACACTGTTTTGTCTTTCAATTTGGAATTGAACTTAATTCAAATGGTCTTTCTGTAAACATTGTTTACTACCATACATCCACTTATCATTTTAGAATGTGTGAATTATCTTTTCATTCCCATTTTTTGGTCAAAGAAAGAAAAGTACATCATACTATCAAGAATGTTTTTGTGAACAATGTAATGTGACAACAACTTACTTTCACTGGATAGACAAATAATACTTTATTTTAGACCTGTGTGTATCTGTATGGTACCACAGCCATTGCATGTGAGCATTAAGGGCAGGTTGGTTTGTTTTCCTTTTGAATGACAGACACAAAATGCTATAGTCAGTGTTTTCAGTACCAAAATGTCATTCATACTGGTTCCTTTTTTTCCCTGATATCTAATTCTCAGAAGTCTAAGATTTAGAAATGTTGAAGAGTTGTGAAGAAAGCATTTTTTTATATAAATATATATATACACAAACATATATAGACATGTACATACATATATTTATATGCATGTGTAACTACTGTTAAGATGCCTACCTTACAAAATATAGTACTCTTTCATATATGTTATTGTCCACTTTTATTCCATTTTCTATAACAAAATCCATTATGTTTCCACAGGTTGGCTTTGAATCTGTGATTTTACGACTTACAGACATTATAGCAGGGACAGGCCAGGCTGTCATCACCAGAAAAGGAGTTTATGGCTCTGTCATCGTGAGCTGGATCTCAGGATACCCAGCAGACCTGATCACTGACTTTGCTCAGTCAGGCAATATTACTCCTCTGTTTGGTGAGTAACAGTCTGAGGAAACAGCTACGAAAGTTGCATAAGTGACGATACCACCTTTTAGTTATATATACCTCTGTATGCTCTCTCTATTAATAAAGCGTCATTAGATTGAAATGGTATGGTCTAATTTTTAGCTATAAGGGATGTGTTCATTTTATAAGCAAAAAAACCCTTCAACTTCATAGATCCATGTCTGGGAGGCAGGCATGATGCTGTGGCCATGAAGGACAGCTTCATATAGGAAAGACCCTTATCCAGTTTTCTTCTTCCTAAATGGAGTGGAATTGTGATTAAAGTCTGTACTTTAGCGCATTCCCAGATAAAAAGAGGATTCCTATTGGATTATTTTGACTTTTGCTCTCTCTCACTCTCTCTTTCCTTCAGGTACTGTTGCATTTTCCTCTGGTGAGCAAAGTAAAGTGATTTCATTTCAGGCCACTCCAAGCCTAAATAAATGGGAGTCATTTGCCATCACTTTAACAGCAGCGCACAGCAATGTGTCTGGTGGGGCTCGCCTGAGGTAAGGATGCTACTTGTATTTTTGAGTCGCACCAATGCCATAAGAATTATGACCTGTGTACAGATACAAAACTTATACAAATCCCTGTTGTTATTATTCTAGGCAGCTAGTAACTTGTAGTCCATTCTTTGATAAATTTGTATAGCTTGTCTCAGGTGAGAACAAAGTGGTCTAGATCTGACCTGTTCAGAACTGAGGCTTTTATCCAACTCCAGTCTATTTCATAGGTGCCTAGAATAACGGAGACAGTCAAGAAAATGAAGATCAACAGTTTTAGCCGGGAAGCTGAAGACTGAAAGCAACTCTTAACAGTTTTCATTGGTGTCCCTAAAAATCCATATTTAGAAGGTCTTACATAACAAATTATTTATAATAAGAAAAATAAAACAAGAAATGTTCTGAAAATACCTAATTTATATAAACCTCCTTTTTATTTTTTAAAAAAACAAAACCATTACGTTTAATGTAGTTTTCCATCTCAGATAAGTTATCTGTTCTTCAAGCTATTTTATTTTCATTCATCCTTAGCCATTGATAGCTAGAAGTGGTATAAAAAGAATGGACATGGAGTAACACCACGTATGGAGAAAGGTTTTGGCTTCGCCATGTTACAATTACAGTGGCAAATCTGAAGGAAGTCAGGAGTTGAAATGGATGGATAAATCCTGAGATTGAGCCCTTCTCCTGGGCTTGTCTGTCCTGTGGACTGGTGTCCTCAGAGCCCCTGTTTACCCTGTGAATCAAGTACATGAAGTATGTGAGAATGACCTTTCCTAGAAAACTGAAGATGACATCCCATGGAGGGTAAAGGTGACTTTGAAGAGCTTTTGGCTCCCTTAGTGGTGGAAATGGTCTAGTTTTTTGACCAAAATCACTGTAATTTTAGTGCCATTTGATAGCCTCTAGCACTGAATAATAGGTCAGTTCTGCAGACAGGTATAAGACACAAGATTTAACGAAGAGTTTTGCCTCTATGCTTATTTTCTAATAAGAAAGGGATCTATTTAATATGAATGAAGTAGAGCTTAAGTTTATATTGATCACAGGGCTCAGATCTGGAAAAAAAATTCCTGTGAGGGGGCAGTTATATTTCAAAGCCCCACTGTAAGTTTTAAAATAACTTCCTCTCATTCTCTAGCTTCCTGGCTCTAACTGTAGATCTGTTAGGATCTGTCTATCCCTCAGTTTTCCTTTGAAATGGGAAGTTTGTTCTATAGATAAAACTGGTATTACTCGGGGTGGCTGTATTTGTAATGTATCTTCTTTCATTGTGTCCACAACGGAAAAACATCATACTTTCCTTTGCTTCTGCATTTTCTCAGGAAGACTTTATTTTATTTAAACTTTACTCTGTATCCTGTGCTGATTTGGGTGCGTTGCATCTGAGGAGGGCTGTTCGATCCTATTATTACAAAATCATTTTTCAGGCAATCATGTTACATCTTGCTTTGGTTTGGTTGCTATTTCTTCCCTCTGCTATTAGACATTTGTTTAATCCGCTTTCTTACAGCCATCATTGATTGTTCACTGGCAATTATTCTGCTTTAATGTTTTACTTTTCTTCACGCTTCGTATTTCCTCTGTCAACTTTGGTGTCTTTTCTGTTTCAGATCGGGTTTTACAACAGCTGAAATTGAGCCAATGGGGATCTTCCAGTTTGCTCTTAACTCAAGGCCTGTTTCAGTTGAAGATGATGTTTGGGCAGTCACACTACATGTCCAAAGATTGTTTGGTTTTCAAAGTAATCTCACTAAATTGACATATCAGACCATTCCAGGAAGTGCCAAACCACTAGAGGACTTTGTAGCCATCTACAATGGAGAGCTTATGTTTTTACATTTTCAGACAAACGCTGTGATAGAAATATCAATAATTGATGACTCTGTCTCTGAAATTGAGGAATTTTTTTTTGTAAATTTGACTTGTGTGGAAATTTTGGATGTTCAACCTGTGAACCTTGCCTGGAGTCCACGTCTGAATCCACCTTTCAGTGTTGCAACAGTTAATATCCTCGCTAATGATATTCTTCATGGAATACTAAGTTTGGGGCCAGAGTTTATGTATGTTGAAGAAGATGTGAACAACAGTACCCCCAACACAGCGATACTTCGTATCAGAAGGACCAAGGGTTTTACTGGTCATGTTGAAGTAACCATTAAAACCTTTGGGGGAGTGAGTGCACAAAGTGGAGCAGATTCATATCCTTTTATGAAGGATTTCCTTCCGTTTATGGAAGATCCAACTTCACTTGGGCAATGGAAGGGGAAGATTTTGAGGAACTGTCAGTCTCTTTGACTTTGCTGGATGGACAAAGAGAAAGCAGGGTGTCCATAAAGATTTTTGACGATGATGAGCCTGAAGGACAGGAATTGTTTTATGTTTTCCTCTCAAATCCTGAATATGGAGCTCAGATTGTAGAAGGAAAGGATGAATATGGATTTGCTGCTTTTGCAACAGTAATTATTGCAGGTAATATTATTTCCCTGGGAAAATTAATAACAGTAAATGACTATGTTTTCATAGCAATTTTCATGTAAAGATTGGCAATCTATTTGACGATAAGCAGGGTATTCTATTGTGAAATCTTGAGTTTTCCAGAGCAGAGGAAGCATCTAATGTACAAAGCTACTACACGTCCCTTAGCAACGTAGCTCAAAATACATTTAGAGATTATGCTTCTCTCTGTTCTTGCCCTGTTTTACTCTTTAAGGGAAAAGACTAATCTTGAGTAGTTTTTATGTAGATCCAGTAGCATTGCAGGCATTTTAGATTTTTACTTTTGCCATTTTGTCACTTTTCCATACAATGGGGTTTGTGCAAAGTATCAGTCTCTATATTGACATTCAGCATGCACTGGTAAGTAAAGCCATTGCTACCTGTAAAGGAGAAATCCTTTAGTAACAAGATTTAATGGGGCACTGTGAAGACATTAGCTTCCCCTCATGAAACCTGGATTTTTTTTCCATACACTGCTGTTTTGCCAAAGATGTTTACATTCCCATGAGAACAGTGAAGTATTGTGCAGCTCCATACTTGCACACACGGAATTAAAGATGCAGAAGAAAAGCTGATGTGACAATTTGGAAAAATTAATGGGTTCAACAAGAGTATGAGTGGGACGAATAAGAAAGCTGTCCTTGGAAGCCCATCTTCATCCCGTACCCTACTATATCTGCTTTCAAAAGTACTTATTCTACTGGTTAAAATAAAATTTAGAAATGCCAACATTTAAAGTTCTGGATAACTATGTAGTGTAAATTAAACCCAGAAATATTATAATAAATTTTCTCAAGGTGTCCCCAGATGATACTTTGTAGCATTGTTTTGATACCTATTTTAAATTTTTTTTAGTGGTTATTCACATGAAGGTTATAATTTAGTCTCAGCTTAACTTTCTTGCTTACTTTCATGGACTGTTTCCTCTATAGGAAGTGATCTCCAGAATGGCATTTTGGGATTTGTTCCAGAAGTACAAAGCGCTCTCGTACTTGATGAAGACTCGGAGAACAGAGAGGTGCTGCTGATTGTCACAAGGCAACCAAACAGGTGCAGGCAACAGCCGATTCGAATGTGCTTCCCACATGTTGTAACATGCTGTGTTGTTAACCACAGGAGCTGCTGTTAGTGGAAGAGTTTATCAAAGAGTTTTAAAATAAATCTGCCTTTCAGCTGCTTTAGTAACTTCTCAGAAGTTGATGAACTGGCTTTAAGTTGTGAATGTGATTAGGTCTGTCACTCTACTGTGATAAAGCAGAGACAGGAAAAACAAGTATTTTCCAACTTACACTATAAGGCTACAAGTGTGAAAGATTTGCTTGAGTTAAAATATTTGCCCTGCTCGAGGTGTAATTCAAATTCTCAACTCCCCGTGTAGTACAATGTAGGTATGAATACTAAAATGAGCAATTAAGAAGGCACCTGAGTGTCAGCACTATGATAATGTTTTCAGTCACACAGACACTATATTTTTTCTAATTAGCACATATCTATATCTCTATATATCTATATGTTGCACATTGATGTGTACTTTTAATCAAATATGCTCAAGTACTTCATGTTCCTTAAACTTAGAGGAAAGACAAATCCTACCTGGTTTTCCAGGCGAACGGTCACTGTAGTATTAAGGAAGGTACACGGGCAACTCCCTTCCAAGAACCAGTGTCTCTTATGCAGCTAATGTCATGTTTTCTGAAATAAAAATTGAGAATAATCTAGCTCCGTGTAATTGCTTTATTTTCTTCCTGTGTGATGTTTTTGTGATCTAAACACATGTCAGGTGAAGGAATTTAAATTAAAAAAGAGAAGTTTTCATCCTACAGCAGTTTGTTCCCTGGTGACAAGCTTTGAATCATAACAGAAAACGTGTGTTACCTCCGTGGTTTATGTTTCCTAAAACAATAGTGATCTCCTTCAGTACATATATACTCTCGATTTGCTTATCGGGCTTTTGAAGAGGTGAAGATCTTTTGGCGTGTGACCTTTAATAAAACAGCTGTTGTCCTTCTGAAGGATGGCGTGAACTTGGAGAATGAACTTGTATCCGTGGTGGGATCCACTACCTGCATGGCAGGTCAAACGTTGTGCAACATCTCCATTGAACTAAAGCCTGAGAATGTAAGTAATTATTACTCATTTGTGTATAGCCCTGTGGTGTTGAATTGCAGCTTATCAAGACTGAAAAAACCCTCTGATCTGGAGGAAGTGATGTATGGGACACAGTCTGGAGATGGTAACTTGACATCTGCTCAGCTCCTCTGCAAATACATGTTTATTTACAGACTTGTGCTGCGTCCATGGTGACTGCTAAAAACTTGGGAAGATGAGTATTTAATTTGAAGAGTAAAATGCAGATCTTTTATAGAACCATAAGAAAAAAGAATGGAGTTATCTCAGTGAGATGTGTATTCATTTGCTGCATTCTTATCCTCCACACAGTAAATTTTTAATCAGTTAAAGGACTTCTTAGGGTGTTTTATAGAAAGCATATCCTGCAACTAATAACACCTCATTCTACAAAAAAAAAAAACCAAAACGCTTTTATTGCAACAATTTTTACTGGAAAAAAAAAGGAAACAATAATTTTGTTTGAACATCTGGTGCTTAGAACAGTCCCTTAAGAAAGGGAAGATTAATGTTTGTCATTCTTTCAGAGTGGAGAGTTTGAAATTTTCCGATAAACTATCTGAACCCTCAGGCTAGTGGCAAAGCTGAGGTCTGGGGAATGGAAGAAAGACAATATGAGAAGGTTTCTACAGTTTGTCTGACTACACTTTAGAAAACAATGCAAGATGTAGGATGTGGGAAACAATCATTTCCCACTAGGGAACTGTGTGCATTCCCTTAGCTCAGAGGGCTATTTTCCTTCTGCATCTTCGGATGTAATTTTAAAATTACAGAGCCAAGGAATAAAATATATGCATGAGCGGATCACAGGTGGCCTCGCTGAGCAAACTGGGATTTTGAACCTGTTTATTCCCGAGGAGTGTCTTCATTATTTAATGACAGCGGACTGGCAGCGTTAGAAACATGCATTTATACCACATGAAGCACAAGCGTGTGCCACTCAAACAGGTGCTAATGGAAGGTTAGTTCCCTGTGGCGCTACAGTGAATTTGTGCCTGTCATCCATTAGTCAAGATCATTCCATGTAAATAATTACTGGATGACTACTCGATTAAAAATATATGCTGTTTAGCCCCCCCAAATATTCTTTAATTCTTCTTCCAGTTCTTCTTCCATAAAATAGCTTATAAATTAGCAACAAATACATTATGAAATGATGAAGTAATAAATGCATTCAATAAATATTTTACGTTTTTATGGCGTACGGTATGACATCTAGCTTTTAGAAAGTTTTTGCTTGGTCAGTTGCACTGACTTCATTTGCTAAGAGCTGGATCCTGCTTTCCTAGAATTACAGTAGAATTTCCAAAAATCCAGACCCGGAACAAAATTCTATACTTGAAATCGTCTTCAATTACCAACTTTTTTTTATAATGCTGTTGTCTTGTAAAGAACTATGGAGGTTTTTTTTTGCTGGTTTGCTGCTTCCTCAGTGCATCTAATAGGTTCGGATGCCATATTTCCAATTATTTATGGAATCTCAGGAATCGGATATCTATTTCTAAACATGTTATATCTGTAGTGTAGATAGAAAATCAAAGGTAGGGCAACACGTCATAGTGTAATTTAATATTGCTACCTTATTTTCAATAAACAGGCATTCAGTTTGTAGAAATTCCTAGACTAATTCTTTGACATGTGAACGCTGAAATTCAATAGCCTGTATTTCCAGACTATTCAAAACTGTGGTTAGCAGAGTTCAATATAAAAATACAGTCAATATTAACTGAAGATTCAAAACTGCATACTCACTCTTCTATGGAGTTTTTTACACAGGTAAGAAGGTGGGTACATGCCTTTTCATAAGGCAAAAATTAAGTGAAAGAGCAAATTCCTTACAAAATGTACAGCTGTGTAACTCCATAATCTGGAAAATTGAGCTCTTAAAGCATTTACCATCTTGTCTTATGGCAAATTTACGGTAACAATACGTGTAGTATACAAATAGCTGTTTTATTGCGGTAGAGTCCCATGCAAAAATTCACGATGTCATTATTGCACGTGGCATTGCTGCAACATTATTATTTTTAGGATATATTAATACTTCCTTGCACTTACTGCACATTTCAAGAGGCATGCTTATAGTGTTAGTATCCATTGTGCATACAAAATAATGCAAACTTTTTAAAAACAAATAATTAGTGGGTCTTATAATGACATGAAAATCATCCCTCCTTTACAGGTACCTGAATTTGAGACGTATTTTTTTGTTGAGCTTTATGCTGTAAGCACAGGAGCTGCATTGAACAGCAGTGCCAGATTTGCTTTTATAACGGTCCTTGAAAGCGACGCTCCTCGTGGTTTAGTGTATTTTGCTGTGGGATCTCGTTTTGCTGTGGCTCACAAGAAGACAACTTTAATCAGCCTGCAAGTGCATAGAGATTCTAGTACATCGGTCACCACAGTGGTCAGCTCCAGCATGCAGGTAAAGCGTCTGTTGCTGTTTTTATAATTTAACTTATTTTTTTGCTAGTAAATCGTTCATTCTGTAAAGTGAATCTGGCTGTAATTAGCATTTTTTTCAGGAAGCAGTCAAGCATTTGCTGGGCCCATACATTATAATTTTGTTTGTTTTCCACTAGTAAAAAGGCCTTGTTCACTCTTGTATTATCAAGAGTGATTTGTTTCATAGTACCTTTCAGTTACCTCAAAGACAACGGGCAGGCAGGCATTAAATACATTTCTTTCTTTGTCCTAAAGTTCTTGAAATACTCAAATTTTTGAGGCTTTTTTCTCTCAAATTAAGTTTTTATTATGTGTATGCCTGTCAAGATTCAGATGCCAACACACTTACTGTTTTAGGTGAAAAATGTATTAATACACAGAGCACACTGAGGAAAAGAGAAGGAGCGCTTTCATCAGATTTTATTGCATTTTCTTGAAGTTCTAAACTAAAATTATCTGATTAAAAAATCTCACGTGCTTAAGCCTATTTTACCATCCCCTTTCATTTTTTTGGTTATGTTTACAGCTGTAACATCAGACACTTCTAACTTGGGACCCTTTTATCTCTAAATGACTACCTCATTATTAACTGACAGATTATGAAGATTCTCCTTTAGCAGAAGTAACACAACTGCAAAAACATGATTCCTTCCTTGATTTCAACGTCAAGGAACAGGCTGCAAGAGGGGTGTAATTCCATCAACCTTTACAATAAAACGCTTTGCATTCTATTGCTGTATTGGATGCATATTTATTTCAACTGCATGGGATTACGTGATATTTCCATCCATTTCTTATAGCTGACCAGTGCAATTTTTGTTGAATTGCGTGATAACAAATTTTCACATTCTTTCCAGCCAAAAGTTCATTATAATTTAGATGTTAAATGGAGAAGAAATTGCTACTGTCCAGTGTCTATTTAGGCTGAAATATAGGGAGCATTTCTTTACCTGTTTATAATTTTTATATAGCAACCCTTCTTCGGATATTTTTAGGTAATGAGTGTGCGTGACCACACACCAAATTATTGGTGCTCTTGGTACCTGTAAAATAAGAAGCCGTGGCAGACAGGAAACAGATGTTTATCTCATTTCTACAAAGGTTTCTTAAACAATGCTCTTGCCACTGGTGCTTTTATTACCACTTATTGCTCCATTTCCTAGTTCTCGATTGGAAGGGGTAAACAAAAGGCAACTTCTTACTGAAATTTGCACAGATGATGTGATTTTGTTCTAGAGCAATTTTGAAAGAGATACACACTGCATTGATTTACTAAGTTCTCTGAACTCAAAAAAAAATTCTGATTTATTCCATAAGTAAACTCTACTAATTAAAGCAAAATGTTTTCAAAAGCGGTCTAGTATTTCACAAATAAACATCTTTGCTTAATAGTCAGTATACAATCAGTTCTTACTAAATTAAGAAATACTATTGAATTTGAATAATAGCCCGGAATGTTAGTTTCCACTTAAGGAAAGTTTGTTATATTACGAGATATAATACCAGGGTTATGGCAACTGACAAAACCAGTAAGGATATGAAGAATCTGCAGACCTCGTGGAAGGTGAAAAGAGTGCTACTTCACAGAAGAAATGAGGCCCTATAGCATTCCTAGGTATCTTTACTGGGACTAAAAATATCATGAACTGATATTAATTTGGGCACAGGTTTCCAGAGTGGTTTATTTTTTTCCTTTTGTTTAGTTTTTATGTATCTGTAATGCCTGCCTGTACCCTGAACCGAGGGAATTTCATGCTACAGACCTAAACTTACGTTGTGCCCTCTGGAATTCACCTTACAGATGTGCTAACGTTTCTGTAACATCTGTTCACCCAGAAAAAGCTTTGTAATTTTTGTTTTGCAAAAGAACGAGAGGGATCCTGTACACTATCGACAATATATAGAATTCTTTCCCTGGGTAGTCAGTGATTACAGGTGACAGATTGCTACTTCAGGGAGATATTTCATTTAAGGTAATTGTTATATAATTCTTAACTGCATTTTGAAAGAGAGTTTCTTTTTTTACACACTTAAATTTTACCTATTTACAACAGGAGTTCTACAGCAGCTGTTTTTGAACGATTGTATCTATCATAATGTTACCCCAAACTCTTCTGATTTGTTTTAAGGAGCTACGGAAACCTGAACCTATTGGCCGGACCTTCATATCTCCAGCTGTGGCAGGACAAGATTTTGCCAGATCTGAGGGTTTATTGACTTTTGAACCTGGACAGAGAAATATGTTCCTGGATGTGACCCTGACTCCAAAGACAGGATCTTTAAACCCATTTCCAAAGCGTTTCCAGGTTGTACTTTCTAATCCCACAGGCGGTGCCAGGGCAGATGACGTGTATGGCATTGCTAAGGTCACCATTGTGTCAGATTTGGACTCCTTGCCAGCTTGGGGGCTCATTGATCAACTCCATCAGCCTCTTGATGACACCATCTTACACAGAGTCCTCCAGAATCTGAATGTCAAAGTGGCTACAGAAACCACAGAAGAGCAGCTTACTGCTGTGATGCATATAATAGATAAGGTAAACCTTTCCTGCTCTTTCTTGAATGACCAATGACTTTAATAAGAGTAAAATAACACACAGGCCTGTGATAAGATCAAGGACAGCATCCACAGCAGGGACCCAGGGATCCAGGGACACAGACAAAGGTAAAAATAGAAGCTGTGAAGTCTCAGTCATGGAAGACGTTTGCCTGCTACAAGTTAGGATGGTGGCCGGCAATCAACAATCAAATAGGTTGAAAAGAACAACTGGTATTGATTTTGTGTATGTACCTATAGCACGATGTTTTGTGCTGTGCCACATTTTCCCTTTGGTGTCACGCTTTCACAGAGCTTGTTACGATTTCTTGATTCTCAGGGCATATCTTTGTTGGTTTTAGCCCTGGCACAAGGCAGTGAGGCTCAGGGTTCACAGAATCACAGATTCACAGAATGTCAGGGGTTGGAGGGCCCTGGAAAGCTCATCCAGTGCAATCCCCCCATGGAGCAGGAACACCCAGATGAGGTTACACAGGAAGGTGTCCAGGCGGGTTGGAATGTCTGCAGAGAAGGAGACTCCACAAGCTCCCTGGGCAGCCTGGGCCAGGCTCTGCCACCCTCACCGGGAACAAGTTTCTTCTCAAATTTAAGCAGAACCTCCAAAACTCCTGTGTTCCAGTTTGTACCCATTACCCCTTATCCTACCATTGGTTGTCACCGAGAAGAGCCTGGCTCCATCCTCCTGACGCTCCCCCTTTCCATATTGATGCCCATGAATGAGTCACCCCTCAGTGTCCTCTTGTCCAGCTCCAGAGCCCCAGCTCCCTCAGCCTTTCCTCACACCGGAGATTCTCCACTCCCTTCAGCATCTTGGTGGCTGCGCTGGACTCCCTCCAGCAGTTCCCTGTCCTGCTGGAACTGAGGGGCCACAACTGGACACAAGATTCCAGGTGTGGTCTCCCCAGGGCAGAGCAGAGGGGCAGGAGAACCTCTCTGACCTACTGACCACCCCCTTCTAACCCACCCCAGGTACCATTGGCCTTCCTGGCCACAAGGGCCCAGTGCTGGCTCATAGTCATCCTGCTGTCCCCAGGACCCCCAGGTCCCTTTCCCCTACACTGCTCTCTGATAGGTTGTTCTTATCTTCACATTTGAATACAGTTAACACACCAGCAAGTCCTACCAGGACCAGCTGGAGTCTTCTGCTGTTGTCTTAACCAGGCCTGCATATTCTTTTCCTTTTTTTTCCCTCTGCATTATCTCTGGCAATCGGGCTGGCAAGTACCTGAGCACTTCAGCATTGCCCTGAGTTCTGTGAAAACCCTGGGACTAGTTTTGTGGCTTCCTGGCTCTTCTGGACTTGTGGAGCAATGCAAAATGCATCTGGAAAGTGTTTAAATGTGGAGCTGGAAAATGTTTAAATACCTAGACACAAAACAGTATAAAAATATTAATGAAGAATAATTCATTTGTGACTGTTGCCATTCTGACACAGAAATCGTATCAAGAATCCTCAGGGCGCAACGATCTTTGACTTGCGAAGGAATGAAAAGTCCCACATGGTTTCTTTAATAAATCCACATTAGTAAGGATATCTTTGTGTAGTTTTGACATAGACTGCACCTGATGCCTTGGCCGCAGTGATCAAGAAATGAAAAATATGCTGAACTTTCAGAATGAACACTGGGATAAATGTTCGTTTTATGAGGAAATGTTACAAGCAGACTTGTGTGCATAAAATGTTCGATTTCTTCTCCTCCCTTTAGGTGACAGATGTTGGTGAGAAACAGTTACTCACTGATAAAAGTAGAAGCCTTTTCTATGAGATACTCTGCACCCTGGCTAGCCCAAAACGCGAGGACACACGAGGATATAGTCTGCTTGCTGCGGTGACCGGGAAATTTGCCTTTTCCCTGTTGACAGGGGTAATGTGTGGGTCACCGGGAGAAAGGTAAGTAACCTTGAATTCAAAATACGTTTTGAAAATACCAGAAAGCTAATACAGTAAAAATGTAAATGATATTTTTTAGAAAAGGGACTTGTTACCTGTAGGAAAACGTGTTGCACTCTGTCGGAATCTTACAAAGCTCTAAGAGCTGGTGTCACAAATGCGGGGTAGCTCTGAGAGTAGAAGTCAGGAGATCTGGGATGTATTAAGTCACCATTAGCTTAAATATTGCTTAGAAAAGGATTAATTAGTCTTGCTAAGAAAATAACGTAATTATATGATGGAGAGCTATGCTTTAAGATGTAGGTGACAGTAAGTAACCCAAAATTTCTACTGGCATTCTCTAATTTCTGTGTACATGGTTTTGCTCACTTGAACATTATTTAGAATTGCCTGAAAGCAACTCATAGTTTTTACCTGTAGTTTCAAATTCCTAGTTTTTTCTGCAAGTGCATCATAACCTATGGCCAGGCTAATGGGCAGGGAAAATAGATGACTGCAGAAACAAATGACAGTTTTATGACACAAACACTTTTCAACAGTGGGTTTCTCCCACTGTGAACCT
This sequence comes from Nesoenas mayeri, assembly GCF_963082525.1. NCBI lineage: Eukaryota > Metazoa > Chordata > Aves > Columbiformes > Columbidae > Nesoenas > Nesoenas mayeri. The sequence goes on from NW_027659991.1 coordinate 24,714, forward strand.
ATTAAAAAACTGGTAGTTGAATCTAGAATTAAAAAATACCTTTTTTCTCTACTCCCGTCAGGTGAAAATCAGCATGCTTTAGATTTCTTTCTCAGTTTCTTTTGGAGATGTAACTTTCTGTGACATTGCATAAGTTATAGGGGTTAAGATGCCCATCTCAGCCAAAAGACAGTAAATGGCATAAATAACAGTGCTATCTGGAACAGTGTCCAGAACTTGAAAGTTCAAATTCCTTATTGCAAGTTTTTTGTGTCATCTCTTGGGAATAAGAGCTAGATCATCCATTTTAATGCTTCTCCTTGTTATTGACTCTTCTCTACATCAAGTTAAAAGATGAATATTATGATAACCTGTTTTACCATGGGATGGTTTTTCTTACAGATCATAGTGAGCAAAATCCAGAGGAGAAATGGAGAAGCCAAAATACATCATAATTCCGCCCCTCCTTTTTTTCACAGAAACGGAAGCTGTCTTTTTATTAAATGTAATAAAGCCTAAAATGATGAAGGAATAAAATATTAATTACGCATACATTTTAGAGTAATTATGTGAAGCATAGTGAAAGTTCAGTTCCACTTACCAGCCCTGTTGCTTTTCCTCTTCAACAGAGGTAAAAATAGCCTTGACAGCTGCCCGTACATTGCAGTAATGGCTCACAACTGGTTTCCTTAGCAAATCAACGGACACAGATTTGATGGAAAAGATGGAGATTTTATTCAAGTACTTGAACATTTGTTAAAGGTCTCTGTTGTGTTATCCCCTCTTCAAGAAGAGAGCTGTGAATCTGTACAGTTCACAGAATATAGCAGTCAGCAGTGGTTCCTTACTGGAGACAAAGAGCTTGCCTTGAAGAACAAGGTTTGAAGATAATGCAATTTATTTTTTCAATAAATTAATTTATATATTACTCGAACCATCTTAAATGTCTTTAAAATAATGTGAGCGTTTTAGTGTGTTTGTGATTAAAATGAGCACTGACTGTTGAATTTTAATATTAAGTTTGTGTTTATGTTGTGTGTATTGTTTCAGGCTTTTTCTATGAGTTTGAAGGGTCGGAGTTCATACCCTTTGAAAGATAACAATGAAGTTGTTTATCGGATTTATGCTACAGGAAGTCGGATTGTTCCACAAAAGTCTCTATGTCTCCTCTGGAGCCAAGCTGCTGAAAGGTTGTTTTATTAATCTGTTTAGTTTTCCAGTTTCTACCATGTGTATTTGTATAAAATCCCATCAAGTCCGATCAGATCGCCTGCAAGTACGAAATTGATCTATTTCTTATCCATCTTTTTCCCTTAACTTTTCTGGTCTTTGTACCAGCACGTAAAACATTCTGTATAATAAAATGTGTAGTTATTCTAACTTAGAGATTTCTCAGACTTCTACTATTGATTTTTTTCATTACAGTACTGTTTAGTTTACGTAATGATGTGTTGGGCAATGCTGAGAGGCCATAAATTCCAGAATGGCATCACTTCATTAATATTAGCGTCTTTTGTACTCTTTACAGTTGTTATCAGACAACATTTCGAGTCCATTCTTACAAAGAATTAAACCTGCGTCTCTGGTATTGCTTCAAGTCACTGAAACAGAATATTCCTTATTTGCTAATATCCAGAATTTTGGCATAACTTTCGACGAGGATCTCTGTAGGGCTCTTACTTTTTGACAGAAAAGCCATCTCCTGGTAGTTTTTAATATTGCTGCTGCTAGCTTGACTTGATGTATCCTGGTCTTCAGAAGTGGTGAACTGCTGATCATTTTCCATTCTTATTGCTACTCACACCATTGCAAGCGATGTGCTAAAGTTTTCTGTGTATTCCCTTCAATGCCCTATTATTTGATTTGCCTATTTCTTTCCTGTTCACACAGTATAAATGAAACTAGAGAGAGTTACATTCTATATCCTGCAGACAACTAGTTAGTTTAGATATGATTTCATTAGATGGTCTGGATTATATCAGTCTGTCACTGATATAAACTATTCAGGAAGGAGATGCAGCAGAATTTACCTGCATACTCTCCTTTTATCTAGACATTGTATCACAGAACAATGTGGTTTCCACTAGAAATGGCTTAGGATGTCACCTGTAGTATCCTTTTCCAAAATTTTCAGCAATACTGAAGGAGAACATGTATTTTAGTTTCAAAACAGCAAACAGCAAGTGTTCTTCAGAATGGGCTAAAGCACTGTGCAAGTATAAGCAACACACTAGTTAAAAATTCAGATGGGACTGTGAATCTTGTGTAAGTTTTAAAACATGGCCACAAAAAAAATTTCTAGCAGAAAAACAAAGTTCATTACTATATACTTATATTTTTTTAATAATATATTTTTTAAAAGCTGTTTTAATTTCATGTAAATATGCTATTCTAAAAACTGCACATGAAAAATGTGCAATAGATGAAGATAAACTGATGCAGTAGTTTAGAAAACCCGGTGTTTTCAGAGATACAACAATTTTCAAGCCTGTTTACCGTGTGAATTAGACAAGTCGATTTCCAGCTTTGTGAACATTTTGTTTTGCAGCTGGCTGTCCGACAGCGGGTTCTGCAAAGTGGTTGACGACACATCAGACTATGTGGAATGCTCTTGTTCTCATACGTCCATTTATCCAGTTTATGCCCAAACAGATAACTTGTCTTCATACAACGAGGCTTTTTTTGCTTCTGGATTCATCTGCATTTCAGGTCAGTTATGTAAAACAGTTTTCTCATTAATAACAACTGACGAGCAGTAAGACTGATTTTTAACCATTTTAGTAACTGATAACAATCTGTTTATATAGATGGGTATTGGAGGAATGTCAGCTAACTTCATGATATTTTAGTTGCCATCTGATCCAATATTTGTACAGTGACAAATTTTGCCACTGGAAAGAAACAAAAGTCCAGCAAAGAAATGTGCTTTTTTTGTGAACCTTTACTTAACCATATAAGAGAGAAATACATCATTCATTTAAGGAAAGAAACTTAAAAATCCAAAATTCACCTGCGTGCGGGATTAAAGTAAATTTTCCTTCTGGCGTTGATAGTCACTGTGCAAGGAGGAACCTCAGAGCAGGGGGGTCACTGAGAAAACCAGCTAAATGACTTCTTAATTTGACCTTAGGGCACTTAAATGAGGTTCTGGGTCTGCTTCTTGTGAGGTTTGTAGCTTCTATACTAGATCATCAGTGTGTGAGTAACAAAAACAGTGCAAGCAGCTAAATCTCTTATTGATCCCCTCAGCTAGAAGAAATAAAGACCTGCATACCTTCAGTGTTGGTTTTTTACTGTAGTCATCTGTGTGTCCAGTGGGGTTTGTGACACACACACTGTCCAGGTGGGGTTGTGACACACGCTGTCCAATGGGGTTTGTGACACACACGCTGTCCAGAGGGGTTTGTGACACACACACTGTCTAATCGGGTTTGTGACACACACAATGTCCACTGGTGTTTGTGTCACACACACTGTCCTATGGGGTTTGTGACACACACATTGTTCAAAGGGGTTTCTGACACACACACTGTCCTATGGGATTTGTGACACATACTTTGTCCAATGGGGTTGGTGACACACACCCTGTCCAGGAGGGTTTGTGACACACACCCTGTCCAGGAGGGTTTGTGACACACACAGAGTACAATGGTGTTTGTGACACACACACTGTCCAAGGGGGTTTGTGACACACACATTGTCCAATTGGGTTTGTGCCACACACACTGTCCAAGGGTGTTTGTGATACACACGCTGTCCAATTGGTTTTGTGGTACGGACACTGTTTATGGGCTTTGTGACACACACACTGTCCAATAGGGTTCGTGACACACACGCTCTCCAATGGGGTTGTGAAACACACACTGTCCAATGGGGTTTGTGACACACGCTGTCCAATGGGGTTTGGGACACACACCCTGTCCTATGGGGTATGTGAAACACACACTCTCCAGGGGGGTTTGTGACACACGCTGTCCAGTGGTGTTTGTGACACACACGCTGTCCAATGAAGTTTGTGACAAACACGCTGCCAACTGGGGTTTGTGACAGACAAACTGTCCAGGGGTTTGTGACACAAACCCTGTCCGATGGGGTTTGTCATTCCACACATTTTCCAGGGGGCGGTGTGACACACACTGTCTAATGGGGTTTGCGACACACACACTCTCCAATGTTGTTTGTGACCCACATGCTGTCTGGTGGCGTTTGTGACACACGCACTCTCCAATGGAGTTTGTGACACACACACTCTCCAATTGTGCTTGTGACAGACACCCTGTCCAGAGGCGTTTCTGACACACATGGTGTCCAGTTGTGTTTGTGACACACACCCAGTCCAATGGGGTTTGTGACACACACCCTGACCAATGGGGTTTGTGACACACAGGCTCTTCAATGTGGTTTGTGACACACACACTGTCTAATGGGGTTTGTGACACACACACTGTCCAATGGGGTTTCTGACTCACACACTGTCCAGGGAGGGTTGTGACACACACGCTGTTCAATGGGGTTTTTGACACACACACTGTCCAATAGGGTTAGTGACACACACGCTGTCCAATTGGGTTTTTTACACACACACTGTCCAATGGGGTCTGTGACACACACACAGTCCAACGGTGTTTGTGACCCGCACACTGTGCAATGGAGTTTGTGACACACACGCTGTCCAGGGGTATTTGTGACACACACACTGTCCAATTGGGTTTGTGACACACACTCTGTCCAATGGGGTTTGTTACACACACACTGTCCAGGGCTGTTTGAGACACACACGCTGTCCAATGAGGTTTGTGAACACAAACGCTGTCCAGGAGAGTTTGTGACATACACACTGTCCAGGGAGGGTTGTGACACACACGCTGTTCAAGGGGGTTTTGACACACACACTGTCCAATAGGGTTAGTGACACACACGCTGTCCAATGGGGTTTGTTACACACACACTGTCCAATGGGGTCTGTGACACACACACAGTCCAACGGTGTTTGTGACCCGCACACTGTGCAATGGGGTTTGTGACACACACGCTGTCCAGGGGTATTTGTGACACAGACGCTGTCCAATGAGGTTTGTGACAACCATGCTGTCCAGGGGAGTTTGTGACACACAGCCTGTCCAATGGGGTTAGTGACACACACGCTGTCCAATGGGGGTTGTGCCACACAGGCTGTCCAATGGGGTTGGTGACACACAGGCTGTCCAATGGGGTTTGTGACACACATGGTGTTCAATGGGGTTTGCGACACACACACTGTCCAATTGGGTTAGTGACACACACACTGTCCAGGGGGGGTTTGGACATACACTGCCCAATGGTGTTTCTGACACACACGCTGTCCAGTGGGGTTTGTGACACACAAGCTGTCAAATCAGGTTTGTGACTCACAAACTGTCCACGGGGAGTTGTGACACACATGCTGTCCAGGGGTTTGTGACACACACCCTGTACAATGGGGTTTGTGAAACACAGGCTGTCCAATGGGGTTTGTGACATACACCCTGTCCAATGGGGTTCCTGACACACATGCTGGCCAATGGGGTTTGTGACACACATGCTGTTCAATGGGGTTAGTGACACACACACTGTCCAATGGGGTTTGTGACAGAGGAACTGTCCAGGGGCGTTTGTGACATAAACGGTGTCCAGGGGTGTTTGTGACAAGGAAACTGTCCAGGGGTGTTTGTGACACACACTCTGTTCAATGGCGTTTGTGACACACACACTGTCCATGGGGGTTTGTGACACACACACTGTCCAATGGGGTTGGTGACACTCACGTTGTCCAATGGGTTTGTGACACACAAGCTGTCCAGGGGCGTTTGTAGACACACACGTTGTCCAGGGGTGTTTGTAACACACACAGTGTCCAGGGGTGTTTGTGACACTAACGCTGTCCAATGAGGTTTGTGACACACACGCTGTCCAACGGGGTTTGTGACACACACGCTGTCCAACGGGGTTTGTGACACACACGCTGTCCAGGGATATTTTGGACACACACAGTTTCCAGGGGGGCTTGTGACACATGCTGTCCAATGGGGTTTGTGACACATACACTCTCCAATGGTGTTTGTGACACACACCCTGTCCAATGGGGTTTGTGACACATACACTCTCCAATGGGGTTTGTGACACACACCCTATCTAGGGGCGTTTGTGACATACACGTTGTCCAGGGGTGTTTGTGACACACACAGTTTCCAGGGGGGGTTGTGACACATGCTGTCCAATGGGGTTTGTGAGACACACCCTGTCCAGGGGCATTTGTGACACAAACGGTGTCCAGGGGGGGTTGTGACGCATACCTGTAGGTAGTTAGGGTCTGGAGGCCGGAAGATCTCGCGCTGTACACAAAGATAGTAGCCCCTCCCTAGGTAGGTAGCAGTATGTGAGGCAAGCAGATGGACGTGACGTTGCAAACCTAAGGTATATAACGCTGTGTTACTTGTTAATACACGCCATTTGCTTTCCACCACAGTGGCGTCTGTGTGCTGATGGACCGAGCGACCTGGGATGTGGTCGCCGTGCTGTCTCTCAACCAGGTCGTCACGGCCCACTGAGAGGCAACAGGAAGGGAAGAGAACAAAGGGACTGAGAAACAAAGCAAAGTTTAGATCAAAATGAAGAGACTGGAAAGGGAAAACATGCAGCAATGAGCTGGAGGAAGAGGAAAAGAGGGCTGAGGAGCAGGAAAGAGGATGAGAAGACAAAGAAAAGGCAGAGCCAGCTGGACAGGGAAGATACAGCGAGAGGGGATGGGGCTGGGAACAGGCAAGGAAGACAGAAAGACAAACAGGACAGAAAGACATCAAGAAGGAAAAGGGGCAGTAATCTGGACAGAGATGGAGAAAGAAGCAGCAGGGAAAGGGCAGACAGGCAGAAAGACAGAGAGGGAGCAGGAGAGAGAAAGAACAATAAGGGTTGGGGCAGGATAGAGATTGGGAAAAAATCCTGGGGTGGGCAGCAAGAGGAAGAGGGAGTAAAAAAGAAGAGGGGCAGGAATAGGCGCAGGGAGCAGGACAGAGGGATACAGTGAGAAATGATGGGGCACGGAGCGGGACAGAGCAACAGACAAGAATGACGACAAAGAGAAACCGGGGATGATGAGAACACAGAGGGGTGGAGACGGAGAGGGAGATACGAGAAACCCTGCACAGAGATTCAGAAGGGTGGGGGAATAGGTGAGGAAGCAGCAGAGGGCCAGAGGGAGAAGAGATGAAGAGGAAGAAGGGCACAGCAGGAAAGAGGAGGGAGCAGGGAGGGACTGGGACACAAAACAGGGTGAAATGTCCCCAAAGGCCCAGGACTCACCGCACTTCCTGCTCTCTGCACTGCCAGGCAAGCTGTGGAGATCAGGCACTTCTGTCTGTGAGAAATGCAGTTGTGATTTGTGCTGAGACGTTTGATGTTTACAGATACAACCAAATGAGGCTCGGGCTCTGAACCTGCAAAAAGGAAAAGGTGGGTAAGTTCTACATAAAAATTTTGAAATTTGTTTATGAGGTTATATTGATAGAGGGAGCTAACATTTTCAGGGTTAACCAACCACATAATAAGGGCCTACTAACGAACTAACACCCAGCGCTGTTTTGCTTATGGTCTAACGAACAAGTGTTTAAGGAATACAATTAAGGAATTGAATTAAACGTTGTTTATCCATAGAAAAAGCCTAAGTTATTTATTTCATTGCTTTACAACAAGTGATTGAATCTGCTATAGAAAAGTTCAATCTCCTCCTCTATAGCAAAGGACAAAAGAAAGTATGGATTTTTGTTGCATCTAATCCATAATGCAAGTACCAATTAAAACGTGTCTGCTGGAGTGGATATCCTGGACACAAACAGGCAGGTTCCTGGTGTTGTGCCCATGGTGATTCATCCGCTGTGGCCGTGGGTGTCAGGCCTTGATACAACAGACACAAAACCTTGGGAGAGAGGTGATCACAGTAAAACGCTTAAAGATAATGAGCTAGCACACTTGATTTAGTCTTTATTTAAAAATACACACGGCTGCTGTCTTTTTCCAGTTTAGCTACGATGGGCTCCAATATCTCTATTAATTCTAACTACAACACGTGACAAAAATTAAGGGGGGAAAGCTTTGTTTTTACAACGGTAAATACAGTCTAAATCGTAATTTGGGAAACAGATAAAGGGGTGTAGCAGATGAGGCACAGACTCCCTTTAAGATGCAGAGAGACATTTAATACAAACTCAGGTTTGCATTTGAAACATCGCGGACCTCTGTCCTTGATGTACCGATCCTGTATCAATCCCTCTGTCCCTGATGTACCCACCGCGTATCAATCCCTCTGTCCCTCATGTACCAACCCCGTATCAATCCCTCTGTCCCTCATGTACCAATCCCTCTGTCCCTGATGGTTTATGTCCCACACAGTCCTTGCTGCTTGTGTTGTTCCACCAGCGCTTGTTCTCACACTGTGACTCTTGCAATTTCTCACGGGCCTGATGTCACAACCCTGCCACATCTCCCCTTCTTTGTTTAACAATTGCAGCCATAGCAGCGTGTCACTGCACAGCCATTGCACCATTAAAGCTTTTTTCAACCATTCGTTGTGCACAAGAGAAGACACATGGTACACAATCAATAAGTACAGACTCCACATACAAACATTCTAAGCAGCAGGTTAAAGGGCCGTGTTTCGCAATTCTTGTGGCACCCATAACTGTTACCGAATCGCTACTTAATATTCCCTGCATAGTGTTTAACACAGAATAATGAGCTCCCAGTCAACTAAGAATTCTCATTCTCTGTTCTCCAAGTCAGGATCTATATTAATATATTACTGAGCTGTCGGTTTAAGAGGGTGTAAAAACTCCGTGGGAGACTCCTCACGATCCTGTTTAATCTCAGAAGGTTTTGGCGTATTTACAGCTTTAGGCGCAGCGTGTCTAATCCCGTATAAAATGCACTGGCGATACCAATGCAGCCTGTGCCCCGATATAAGGATATCAGGATCCCACCCTGGACTGACCGAGGGACAATTTTGATCTCATGTTCTCTGTGTATTCTACACCAATTGCTGTTCTTCAACAAACCTTTTACTGGTTTGCATTTCTTTCCCTGATTATCCTTTTTCAAAACAAATGGATCTGAAGGGGACAAAGACAATGCATATGTAACATTATGTATTGTGTAATATGCCTTATGTAATAGGCAATATATGATTTAAAATAGATATCTTACTACATATTACATGTAGCACATTCCTATACTACAGATCTCAAAGTATACCCACCTAGACCTGTGAAGCATATTAATATTATTTACAGTGGCCACCATTAATTACAATATTCAATCAGATTCTCCCTGGTTGACGCCCTGTTGAACAGCAAACGATCCTTTTCCAATGTCAGAAAACACAGCCTGGGGGGGATTTCTCACGAATCCTCCTGCCGATTGTCCACTACCTACTTCACAATCACAATAACAGACAATTGGTGAACCCTAAGTACTGGACTATAAAATCCCCCAAGACACAAGTAACAACAACAACAAACCACTAAAGCCAGAAACAATTATACAATTGCTAAGGCACAAACAGCAAAATCATTAAAGGTACCTTTATCAAATTGCTGTTCCCTCGTTTTTCTCTTTAATTTATTGTTTTCTCGTTTTCCTCTTTAATTTTTTATTTCTTTCTTTTTTTAAGTTACCCAGTTTACCAAAATGCGCAGACGCGAATGCGCAGACCCAACGCGCTGGTGTCGCCCACGTCTCGCGCAGGCAGCGTGCCAACCCAACCAGACAATGAAAGTGCCTTATCTCATTGATGGGGTTTTACCCGCGTCCCGAGCTGGTCCGAGGAGCTGTGGTCCCTTCCAGGAATTCCCCGGTGCCGGCACAAGGTCCCAGAGATCCTGGGATCCACGGGAGGTCAGGCAGATTATCCCATCCTCGTCGCCAGAAATGATACCGAAAAGTCGTCAAACAGACTCTTTAACACTGTTTTGAAAGTGTTAAAAAGCAGGCACTTCTATTACAGCGCGCTGGGGGATCGCTCCTCTAATCGAGTGTGCGTTCCGCTTTCCTCTGGTTTTACAGATCATGGAACTCCTCAAACAGCAAAACATGCCAACCAATGTTACAGACGTCTCGTGCTCTTTCACCAGCGCGTGCAGCAGCAACGAGAAATCTGGAATGAGCGTCTACAGAAACACGTACGTATTTACCCAATTCAGAACAATGCGTTACATCCGCTGGCCGTACTTCATTGGCAGTAACCCCTCCTGGATTAACACCCTCTGTGGATGGCGCGGGTGCCAACTGTTGGCAATCAGGGCAGGACATAAGAACGCTCCTGGCCTGATCCACTGTCATTTGAAGTTGTCGTTTTAACGCCTTTGCACTCTGGTGAAAGAATTTATGTGATCATTTCGCTTGCGCCAAGGCTTTAGGCACAGCGAGCGGCACAGCTCGTGCATCGGCCCTCCTACTGCCTTCCGCAAGTGGTCCTGGAAGGGCCACTGCGAGGGCGGGTGTGCATTGCATAATACCTATGATGTCTATGATTTATTAGAAACCATAGCATTCTCAATTCAGCCATCAAAAGAGGATTATCCTCTTCCTTAAGAAAAGAAGCTTCCAGGCGGTTAAGTATGCCAGCCGCATAATATGAGCCAGTTACAACATTCAAAGGCTTGTTACAGAACACCTCAAAGCGATCCTAACAGCTGTCAGCTCAAGAACTTGTTTGACTCTTGGTCTCTTTTTCTACCTTGTGTTTGCAGCACTGGGTATCTGAGTTTAGCCATGTAATTACAACTTTATGTGAGCGACCAGAGGCATCAGTAAATAGAGTCTTGTCGCTTACTGGTCGTTGCTGACAGCAGCATGTATTGCCAATTCTCCTTCGTTGTAGGAAGAAATATACCTTCAGGTCTACCCCACACATAGCATATAAACATTCTCTGCCTTTAATTATTGGTTTTGCATACATTTCTTTTATTATCCAAACTGTTTTCATTGGTGTGTGAGCTAGAAAAACCCATACAGCCACAGTCACCTTTCTCCCTCCTTGAGCTCTCCTGACCTGCGGTTCCACCACTGGTGTCTTCTTTCTTGATCCCTCTTGACTGGCAGGTGCGCTCCAACCCTCTTTATCCATCACTCTTCCTCATGGGTTCACCTCCTTCCTTGCTTTTCCTTTGCATGCTGCTCCCTCTGAAGAGAAACACACAGAGGACTGAGCTATACCAGCCCAAGGGCACTACAGTCAGACAGGGGCTGAGTCCGGGGCTGACACCTCCCCACACCCCACAGCGCGCCCACCTTGCCTTGGCACCAGCCCCTGGCACAGCCCTTCCCCTCAGCTCTGCCCTCCCTGCAGCACAGCTTCCGCACGTGCCCTGCTCAGGCTGGACCCCAATGTCACGGGTTAGAGATGTCACAGCTCAGTACAAGTGCCCACGGTCCTCACCTGCTCTTTGGTACTTGCGGAGGGTCACGTCGCTGTGCCCCAGGGCACTGGCCTGCACGGCCCTGCCCGGCAGCGGGAGCGTCTGGAGCTGCTGGCTGGTTCTCCAGCTTTAGGGTCACCCGCAGCAGCCCGCTCTCCTCAGCTCTGCACACCCAGCCAGTTGCACCGCCCAGGCAAAGTCAGCTTCACCCTCTGCCCTACACCTCACCTGCAAACAGCCAACTCTTCAGCTGACAACCGTCCAAAACCCACCAACAAACCCTCCAAATCTCAGCCTTTCGCTTTCAACTGCTGCCTCTAGTGCATCTCACAGACAAGCCTCCAAAATCCCCTCATCCTGCAATAATACTCCAGCACTCATCGCCTGCGGGAACAACCGCCACAATACCATGCAAACACCAACCAGTTCTGGCACAGAAATATCGCTTTCTCCTCCAGATCCCACCTACACCAACTGCTGACAAACACACGCTGTCCTCACCAAAGCCAAACGCTGCAACAACCAGCGACAACTCAAATGTGCGTGTGCGGCGCAAAACCGCAGGTGTGAGCTAACGCAGAGCTGGGCTTGACAGCTGCACAGTGTGCACCCTGTGGCTTAACGTGGCCAGTCACTGCCATTCCGTCTTCTCCCTGGGAGAAGCGCATGAGCACAGGCTGCTTCAAGGCACGATGCGAACGGTTTGGATCTCCGGGTCTCTGAGGGCGAGAGCGATAAATGCGATCTGTGTGTGGCGCAGGAACTTCCCGTCCACTTGCTCCTCCATTCAGTCAGGTGCTGCAAGAGAGGGACAGAGAAAGAAACAGTTAGGACCGGATTAACAACCTCGTCATCCCTGTCCCCAAACCTGCAGGCGTCCTAGGAGGCCTGATCTAAGTTTGGCTCTTCTCCCGCTCTTTGCTCTCTTAACCAGTCTGATGTGTTCATAGCTGCCAGCCCAGCATCCATTCCTCAAGGTACCTCAGCATTTCCCTTTGAAACCAGACCTGAGTGCCATCCCGTCCTGAGCTCCCTCAGCATTGCCCCCTGCCAAAGCCTCCCCGACGCCATCTCCTCCCCGAGGTCCCTCAGCCTTTCCTGCCAAAGCCCCCCCGATGTCACCCCCTCCCCGAGGTCCCTCAGCCTTTCCTGCCAAAGCCCCCCCGATGTCACCCCCTCCCTGAGGTCCCTCAGCCTTTCCCGCCAAAGCCCCCCCGATGTCACCCCCTCCCTGAGGTCCCTCAGCCTTTCCCACTAAAGCCCCCCCGATGTCACCCCCTCCCTGAGGTCCCTCAGCCTTTCCCGCCAAAGCCCCCCCGATGTCACCCCCTCCCTGAGGTCCCTCAGCCTTTCCCGCCAAAGCCCCCCCGATGTCACCCCCTCCCTGAGGTCCCTCAGCCTTTCCCACCAAAGCCCCCCCGATGTCACCCCCTCCCTGAGGTCCCTCAGCCTTTCCCGCCCAAGCTCCTTCCGCGCCGTCCCGCCCTCAGGCTCCTCCGCCGCTCCCCCCGTGCCCGGCCCCTCCCTGCGGCAGCGCCGCCCCCGCCCCTCGCGCCCCCTGGCACCGCCCCGGCGCCGCCCCCTCCCGCTCGCCTTCCTCCCTCTGCCCTGTGGCACCACGGGCTCCCCACTCCGCCCCACGGCCCCGCCCGAGCCCCGCGCAGCGCTCAGCCCGGGGCTCCCTTCCCTCACAGCCGCCCGCGTGTTTCCCCCTCGCCCCTTGCTCGGCCCGGCCCGGGGCCGCGCTGTTGCGGCTGCCTGCCCCTCGCCTTCCTCCTGCCCAAACCAGCCCGTCCCTCCCCCTCCAGCCTTCCCCCTCAGCCGGGACCGGGGCGGCCCCGTCCGGTCTCCCCGGTGTCCGCCCGCCCCTCGCTCACCGCCGGCCCCGCCGCTCCTCGCGCGCTCCTCCCGCCGCCCCAACGGCGGCACGCACTCCTCCGCCCCCGCACTTACGCAGCGTCGCCCCGCCCATCCGGCGCAGGAGCCAATCCCGTCCGCGCCCGCCACCGGGCCCCGCCCCCCCTCCCGGCCCGGAGCCGCGGGCGGCCGCAGAGCGGCGCTGTCCGCCCGCAGCGCGGCCCCGGCCCCGGCGGGGCAGCGGCAGCGGGGCCGGGAGCGCTCGGGCTGCGCCTGCCCGGGACGGCCCGGGGCCGAGGGCTCCGCCGCCTGCCCGGGACGGCCCGGGACCGAGGGCTCCGCCGCTGCAGCCCGTTTCGTGCCGCTTGCACCCCCGGCTTACACGGCTGCAGCCTTCCTGCTGCTTTAGCTCACACATCTTTCTTCCTTCTACCTGCACAGCAGCTCACGCTCACAAACGTTGCAGAAGAATCTACAAACATTACAAAGATAGACCACGGACCACAGCTTCCTGAGCTTTCGGGTTAAAGTTCCTGTAGATCCCCATGTTTCAATAAAACAGACACCACCAGTAGAGCTGCTGCCTCTGCCGTCTTTGGTCAGAAAGAAGTGACAACACCAGAAAACACATTGGCAGCCGGTGCTTTGACCAGTGAAGGTGGGATCTACAAAAGTCTGATTAAACCAAACAGCCTGAGGTCTTTAGCAAGCTGCAGATCTGCCAGGCATGCTGAAATGCCTGAAATTTACTCCTGCAATATTCCACAATGGAACAGCCCTTCATGTCAAATCTCATCTCAAAGTTCCAAACCAGTACATTAAAAGCTGTCACTAGGTATTAGAAGACCACTGCAAGATCGTATTGCTTTTTGAGTTCAATACGAATTTTTCAATAAACCAAAACGCAAGCAGTTTCTGCAGTCTGTTGCTCATCCTCCTGTTCATTCCTTAGCACTGCAGCAATCGGTTTTTATACGACGTGTCAGCAGAGGCGTTTGAAAAACCCCAAACAAAACTTATTCCACTCCACGGACCCCCTCGCTGCCCCCCTCACCCTGAGCCCCACGATCAGCACTTGGTGTGGGAGAGGAGCACAGCTCGACATGTTGTATCTGGGATGCTGTATCTATTACGCTGTACCTAGGATGCTCTATCTGGGATGCTGTATCTGGGATGCTGTACCTGGGATGCTGTATCTGGGATGGCGTATCTGGGATACTGTATCTAGGATGCTGTATTTGGGATGCTGTATCCGGGAAGCTGTATCGGGGATGCTGAATCTGGGATGCTGTATCTTGGATGCAGCCGACCAGGTGCCTTTGTGTGAACATGAAACAGCCGTCTATACAGAGCTCCCTTGAATCTGTCCGCGTGAGAAATGCAGGACTGGACAACGTCGTGCAACACGCGGAACCTTGCCAACAAACGGCGCAGCTGTGCACTCACACCCGCTTAAGCACGAATGGAGCCTGCATCAAGGCACACGCATGTGGACAGACAATCGTTTGTAGACACACACGCTTTCACGCACACGGTCGTCCAAGTACAGGGACGTATCTGCACGTACCCTCCAAAAGAATATTCTCGTGCAGCCACGTATGCGTGATGCAGTACGCCAACCATCAACGCACATCTGTTTACCCTCAAGCATGTCAGCACGTTTCGCGTACGTCTTTCAGTCCATAGATGGGAGTGGGCGCGCTTGCGGATGTACGCATGTGTGTGGCCAATCGTTTGCTTAAGCATCAGTGTGTGAAAAGGTAGGTGCTCTTCTCTAGCTGCGTTCGCGGGCACGAGGTGGTGGGTGCAACTACCTGGGAGCTTGTGGAATGGTTTCTGCTTGGTTTTCAGTGGGGAATCGTGTGTGTTCACGTGGACAAACAGAAGGCGTAGCAACTAGGTTCCAGCGCAGAAAACGCAAGTTTTCCGATGTACTCTCTTTCTCTCCCTATACCGAGTCGTGTATAGAAACCGCTAAGCCTGCGATCGGCAAGTAAGCTACCACGGAGCATGCCGTACGGAGAAAACACCCACAGATCCTGGGTCCAAACATTGTTTCTGATACGTGCTTGAACGCAAATACCTTCGTGCTGCTGTGCCATAAAAGACGGCCGTCAGAATATGTGATTGCGCGCACCTGTGCAATTGCTTGGTTCCACATTCAGTCCTGGTGTGTGGGGCTTTCAGAACTGGTTCTGTGGAGTCGTCTGCGGAAATGCCGCTGACGGAACACGCACCCTCGATTGTTAACCAAAATATAGGCAGACGCGTTTTAACACGTCTTTCAGCATGCAGAGAACTAAGTCTGTTCCGAAGAGACAAGGGAAACGCGTGTGCACGCACAGAAGAAAAACCCGACCAGGTGCCTTTGTGCGAACGTGAAACAGCCGTCTATACACTCGTAGACACGGGAACGTGCATCAATGCAGTCACACAGCCACCAGCTTTTGAGCACAGGATCTGCTGGTTTTCGCACTTTTCAGGCACAATCCCGAACGCGGCGCACAATGCAGTTCATTCGCTAAATGTCGTCTAGGGAAGCATTTCTCCGGTCGATCTACCGCTCAGTTTTCTTCTCGTGTTACTGAGAAATGTCAGCGCAGGGAATCCGTCTCTGTCGAGCACACGTCAATCCGTCTTCGTTTTTCCTTTGTTGACTCTGCCTAGATGATTTCCCTGGTCTCTCTTCACCGAGGCAGTCGTGGCTGTGCTGTGTTACACACAGGCACAGCCAACGCACACCAAGTGTCAAGAGACATACTCCGCTGAACTCAACACTAGCACAGATGCACATGTTCGACGAAATCAGCACATATGCTTGTGGAGAGAAAGACATGGACTCACACGCGTGTGGAGCGACGGATAGATACAGCAGGCGCCAGGAACACAGACTGACTTCCAGGCACACTGTCCTCACACCAACAGGGACCGCTGTGCAGCTATCCTAGCCGTTGATTATCGAACTAGCCACACTGACCTGCGCGAAACTCCCAGACTATTACAGGCAAGACACAATCTCTCCGACAAGTACACAAGTATTCGCTCTCAGCTGTAGATCAGGGACAAGTTTGCGCAGTGACGACTTGTTGCTCTTTCGCATTAAGGCATGATCTCTTTCGTTTCTTTGTACATCGGCTGCGGAAAGCTATTCCTCACGCACTGTGAAGCATTTGTCAAGGGTGAGAAGTAGCTGGGAGTACCATTCAGTTCTGCCTACGACTGTCTTTGCTCCTTTACTAGCAGAGCTCCCGTGCATCTGTACGCGTGAGAAATGCAGGTTTGGGCAACGCCGTGCAACACGGGGAGCTTTGTCAAAACACGGCCCAGCTGTGCACTCACATCTACTTAAGCACGAATGGAGCCTGCATAAAGGCACACGCATGTGGACAGAAAATCGTTGGTAGACACACACGCTTTCACGCACACGGTCGTCCAAGTACAGGGACGTATCTGCACGTACCCTCCAAAAGAATATTCTCGTGCAGCCACGTATGCGTGATGCAGTACGCCAGCCGTGAACGCACACCTGTTTACTCTCAAGCATGTCAGCACGTTTCGCGTACGTCTTTCTGTCCAAAGATGGGAGTGGGTGCGTCTGCGGATGTGTGCTTGGGTATGGCCAAGCGTTTGCTTAAACATCAGTGTGTGAAAATGTAGGTGCTTTTCTCTAGTTCCGTTCGTGCGCACGAGGTGGTGGGTGCACCTACCTGGGAGCTTGTAGAAAGGTTTCTGCTTGGTTTTCAGTGGGGAATCGTGTGTGTTCACGTAGACAAAAACAATGCGTAGCAACTAAGTTCCAGTGCAGAAAACGCAAGTTTTCTGATGCGCTCTCTTTATCTCCTTATACCGAGTCGTGTATAGAAACCGCTAAGCCTGCGATCGGCAAGTAAGCTACCACAAAGCGTGGCGTACGGAGAAAATACCAACAGATCTTCGGTCCAAACATTGTTTCTGATACGTGCTTGAACGCAAATACCTTCGTGCTGCTGTGGCATAAATGATGTCCCTCAGAATATGTGATTGCGCGCACCTGTGCAATTGCTTGATTATACATTCAGTCGTGTTGTGCGGAGCTTTCAGAATTGGCTCTGGGGAGTCGTCTGTGGAAATGTCGCTGACGGAACACGCACCCTCGATTGTTAACCAAAATATAGGCAGACGCGTTTTACCACGTCGTTCATGATGGAGAGAGCTACGTCTGTTCCGAAGAGACAAGGGAAACGCGTGTGCACGCACAGAAGAAAAACCCGACCAGGTGCCTTTGTGTGAACGTGAAACAGTCGTCTATACACTCGCAGACACGGGACCGTGCATCAATGTAGTCACACAGGCACCAGCTTTTGAGCACAGGATCTGCTGGTTTTCGCACTTTTCAGGCACAATCCCGAAAGCCGCGCACAATGCAGTTCATTCGCTAAATGTCGTCTAGGGAAGCATTTCTCCGGTCCATCTACCGCTCAACCTTCTTCTCGTGTTACTGAGAAATGTCAGCGCAGGGAATCCGTCTCTGTCGAGCACACGTCAATCCGTCTTCGTTTTTCCTTTGTTGACTCTGCCTAGATGATTTCCCTGGTTTCTCTTCGCCGAGGCAGTCGTGGCTGTGCTGTGTTACACACAAGCACAGTCAACTCACAACAAGTGTCGAGAGACACACTCCGCTGAACTCAACACTAGCACAGATGCACATGTGCGACGAAATCAGCACACATGCTTGTGGAGAGAAAGACATGGACTCACACGCGTGTGGAGCGACGGATCGATACAGCAGGCGCTAGGAACACAGACTGACCTACAGGCACACTGGCCACACACCAACAGGGACCTCTCTGCAGCTATCCTAGACGTTGATTATCGATCCAGCCACACTGACCTGCGCAGACTCCCAGACACTTACAGGCAAGACACAATCTCTCCGGCAAGCACATAAGTGTTCGCTCTCAGCTGTAGATCAGGGACAAGCTTGCGCAGTGACGTCCTGTTACTCTTTCCCGTTAAGGCATCATCTCTTTCGTTTCTCTTGTCCATCGGCTGCGGAACACTATTCCTTGCGCCACTGTGAAGCATTTGTCAAGGGTGAGAAGTAGCTGGGAGTACCATTCAGTTCTGCCTACGACTGTCTTTGCTCCTTTACTAGCAGAGCTCCCGTGCATCTGTCCGCGTGAGAAATGCAGGACTGGGCAACGTCGTGCGACACGGGGAGCTTTGCCAACAAACGGCGCAGCTGTGCACTCACTCCAGCTTGAGCACGAAATGAGCCTGCAAAAAGGCACACGCATGTGGACAGAAAATCGTTTGTAGACACACATGCTTCCATGCACACAGTCGTCCAAGTACAGGGACGTATCTGCACGTACCCTCCAAAAGAATATTCTCGTGCAGCCACGTATGCGTGATGCAGTACCCAAACCATCAATGCACACCTGTTTACCCTCAAGCAAGTCAGTACGTTTCGCGTACGTCTTTCTGTGCATAGATGGGAGTGGGCGCGCTTGCGGATGTGTGCTTGTGTGTGGCCAGGCGTTTCCTAAGCATCAGTGTGGAAAATTAGGTGCTTTTCTCTAGCTGCGTTCGCGTGCACGAGGTGGTGGGTGCGCCTACCTGGGAGCTTGTGGAAAGGTTTCTGCTTGGTTTTCAGTGGGGAATTGTGTGTGTTCACGTGGAAAAACAGAAGGCGTAGCAACTAGGTTCCAGCTCAGAAAACGCAAGTTTTCCGATGTACTCTCTTTCTCTCCCTATACCGAGTCGTGTATAGAAACCGCTAAGCCTGCGATCGGCAAGTAAGCTACCACGAAGCATGCCGTACGGAGAAAATAACCACAGATCCTCGGTTCACACGTTGTTTGTGATTCTTGCTTGAACGCAAATACGTTAGTAATGCTATGGCATAAAAGACGTCCGTCAGAATATGTTACGAGCGCACCGGTGCAATTGCTTGGTTCTACATTCAGTCCTGGTGTGCGGAGCTTTCAGAACTGGCTCTGTGGAGTCGTCTGCGGAAATGTCGCTGACAGAACACGCACCCTCGATTGTTTACCAAAATATAGGCAGACGCGTTTTACCACGTCGTTCAGCATGCAGAGAGCTACGTCTGTTCCGAAGAGACAAGGGAAACGCGTGTGCACGCACAGAAGAAAAACCCGACCAGGTGCCTTTGTGTGAACGTGAAACAGCCGTCTATACACTCGCAGACACGGGAACGTGCATCAATGCAGTCACACAGCCACCAGCTTTTGAGCACAAGATCTGCTGGTTTTCTCACTTTTCAGGCACAATCCCGAAAGCCGCGTACAATGCAGTTCATTCGCTAAATGTTGTCTAGGGAAGCATTTCTCCGGTCGATCTACCGCTCAGCTTTCTTCTGGCGTTACTGAGAAATGTCAGCGCAGGGAATCCGTCTCTGTCGAGCACACGTCAATCCGTCTTCGGTTTTCCTTTGTTGACTCTGCCTAGATGATTTCCCTGGTCTCTCTTCACCGAGGCAGTCGTGGCTGTGCTGTGTTACACACAGGCACAGCCAACGCACATCAAGTGTCCAGAGACACACTCCGCTGAGCTCAACACTAGCACAGATGCACATGTTGGACGAAATCAGCACACAAGTTTGTGGAGAGAAACTTGGACTCACACGCGTATGGAACTACGGATCGATACAGCAGGCGCCAGGAACACAGACTGACCTACAGGCACACTGGCCCCACACCAACAGGGACCTCTCTGCAGCTATCCTAGACGTTGATTATCGAACCAGCCACACTGATCTGCCCCAAACTCCCAGACACTTACAAACAAGGCACATTCTCTCCTACTAGCACATAACTGTTCACTCTTAGATGTAGATCAGGGACAAGCTTGCGCAGTGACGCCTCGTTGCTATTTCGCGTTAAGGCATGATCTGTTTCGTTTCTCTTGAAGATCGGCTGTTGAGTGCCTTTCCTCGGGCCCCTGTGAAGCATTTGCCACAGGTGAGAAGTAGCTCGAAGCAGCTTTCAGTTCTGCCCACGACTGTCTTTGCTCCTTTACTAGCAGAGCTCCTGTGTATCTGTCTGCGTGAGAAATGCAGTTTTGGGCAACGCCGTGCAAAACGCGGAGCTTTGCCAACAAGCGGCGCAGCTGTGCACTCACTCCAGCTTAAGCACGAACGGAGCCTGCATCAAGACACACGCATGTGGACAGACAATCGTTTGTAGACACACATGCTTTCACACACACGGTCGTCCAAGTACAGCTGCGGGGTACGCGGCCCCTCGGGCAGGGTGCTCCCGGTCTCTTGGGCGCGGCTGGGGCTGGCAGCCGGGTTCAGGTACTTTGGCCTGCTTTTTTGCCAGCGCCGCCTTCTCGGTGCCGTGAAGAAAATCCCGCGCGGTTGTTTCCGCTCGCTGCTCAGGAGATTCCGCGTCTGGGGCCGTGGACTGAGGAAGAACGTTTGCGAGTTGGAGGACGCTACAAGATATTCCCCGTGGAAGCCGGAGAAGAGGCAAATTGGCTGCCAGTGGAGCTGTGTTCCGTGCAGTCTTCAGTTTAGGACGTTCAGTTTGTCCTTCCAGAAAAGGAGCAGTCATTGGTAGGCCTGGGAGAGGCCATTAAGTGCGTGATCAGAATTGAAGCCAGATTGCACTCGACGTTGCTGCTGTCAGTCTTGGCTTTCGGTGGTTTCCCCACGGCTGCCTAGTGCTTGGGAGCGCGGAGGGGGCGTTTTTTTCTTCCCCAAGGAGAGGCTGTGCTTAAAAAAGAATTTGTTTCCTCAGAGAAGTGCAAGTCCGTGTGTGTAAGCCAGCCAAAATCGCCAGCCTAGTCAAGTTCCGAGTGTGCGTCTGTCAGACGGCCGCTTGACGTTGCCAAGTTCCCAGCTGTGCAGTTGTACTGGCGAAGGGCAATGCAGGACGGAAGGGTTTTTTCTGCTGCGGGGACCCAGCCGCCCCCCTTTTCAGCGGAAAGCAGGGGAGCGCGGTTTATTGTTCCCTTTGCAACGCGGCTGCTGGCGCGGGAGGGCTGGAGGGGCGGAGCGCTGGTTGGCTGCCTAGGCACGTCAGTCGCCACTCGGTCCGCCTATCAGGTTGCCAGAGGGGCGGGCGTTGAGGTCTCCGTACTGCGCATGCCCGACTCGCGAGCGCTGCTAGGCGGCGAGAGAGGTGATTGACGTGTCCTAGGCAGCCAACTGGGACGCGGCAAGGGGCGGGTGCTGCGGTCTCGCTATCGCGCATGCCCAAAGCACGAGCGCCTGGCGGGAGCAGAGCGGCGAAAGAGGCGGCAGGTGAGTGCGGCCGCGGCGGGGGTGACCGTGCCGGTGGAACGGGGGGGGGGGGGGGGGGATTTGGCGGCGCGGCGCGGAGGCGTTCGTCTCCGGTTCCCCCCCGCCGAGCTGGCGAAGCTGGCGGGAGGCGTGTGACCCTGCGGGCAGGTGCGCTGAAGGCTGGCGGTCTGGAGCCGTGTCTCCCTCCAGCGCAGCGCCCGTGCCCGGTCCGGCGGTCCCTCCGGGAGCGGCGCAGCCCCCGTTAGTCGGGGGGACGTTGAAAAGCAGAGCTGGTGGCGTGGCGAGTGGGGCGCCGCTTCGGCGGGAGCTCGGGGCGAGGCGCGGCGGGTTCTGTGTCCTGTGGGCGCGGCTTTCGCGCCGCGGCTGTCTGTGTGCTAGACGCCCTCAGTCCTAAGGAGATGTATCTTTTGGGATTCGTTCTACAAGTCAAAGAGAGGAGCCGAATATGTGCTGAATGTTATAGTTAGAACTGATATTCTGTGAAGAAGTGAAGTGGTCTGAAAAAAAAGACACATTTCTTAAAAGCTAGTGCAGCATTGTGTATCTTCACATGAATCGACTCAAACGTCCCCCCGTAAATAAAACCCAACTCCCCCCAGAAACAACAGAGAAGAAACGAGCTAGCAGAGCTCCTGTGACAAAAGGAGGTCAGTATTTTTCCCTCAGTTTTTTCCTTATCTGAAGAAATCAAAGAGAATTTTAGATCGTATTTTTTCCGTCTAAATCAAGTGTTGGCGTAGACTTTTGTGTTCAGATAATCAACATTGTCTGTAAAGAATTGTTTAACAAAAACAAGCAGAAACCAAAACCAGGTTCAGACCTGTAAGAAGCATATAATAATTTCGTTTGTAAGAGACCATCTAGGGGGGTCATCTTGTTGAATTGCCTTCACAATGAGATCAGGTCACTGAATGTCTTGTCTACTGAAATTCTGAATATCTCCAAGGTTGGGGATTCCATGGGCTCCCCGGGAAGCTGGTGCTTAACCGTTTGTGTCACCAAACATGCTAAAAAAATACCTCACTAGTTAGCTTTGTTTTACCATGAGAAGCTTTTGTTCTCTTCATAGGTGTTGCAACCATCATTATTGTGGGTGATGAAGGAGCTTCTGGGGTGGTTGAGATAGCACATTCATCCCAGCATGTTCTGATTGGAGAACCTTCAGGAAATTATAATGGGACTGCTCTTATTAGGTGAGTACATCACTCATTTATCCAAAACAGCTCTGTTTCAAAAGCTATGAGGCTCCACATTTGGCAAGAATTAATTGAATGCTGCATTTCATTATCACTTCTAAAATCATAAGTATTTTTAAAATTAGATGCTTGTTTTTTAAGAAGGGCAGAACATACTACGTAGGTGTCTTTTCAGTATTGCTGAGGAGCTTTAGATATGTCTTCCAATTATTTACAACATAGATTCATTAAAGGAAAGAGGATTCTAATCAAAGGAATAGGGGAAGGCAGTCAATTATATTTGAAGATGCTTTGTGCTTTTCAGGATTCAGTTCAGGATTGGTGCTTGAACTGAAATTCGGTACATTGTTACGATGATCAGCATAACCAAAGCAGCACTGGGTCTTAGTTGAAACAAGATGCAATTCTTTCACTGCATTCAGTCAGCAGAAAACAAGATGAAGAAATCACAATGTTACCATACCTTCTAACAGAATTGGAGAAAAAGTATTACAACACTTTCCCTTAGTGAAACAGCAAATAGAAGCAAGAAAACAGATTCTCATGCTGCCCTGAGAATCCCAACAGACAAAGGGATGCTTTGTGCAGCACCAGTTTAGAACATGTACTAGATCATGGTATAGACAATTTCTTGCCATGCTTCAGTTCACCGAGAATGTCATGAGTAGGATTAGCCTCTAGGTTTTTAGACAAGCAGCACACAGAACATTTCTCAAGTGATCTCATAGTACTATTCTCGTATCTTTCTGCCTTCAAAACCAAATTACCTCTGGGTGCTACCCGTAAGTCCCATTTCCCTTCTGTTTTGCATGTCTGTTTCCTGAAAAGCAGAAAGACAGCTCAGTTTTCAGCTGCCAACTTTGGGCTGTATGCACAAAGAAACTATAAAGTGCTCTGGGTAAAAATACAGCTCAAGATGCCTCCCAACACGGGGAAGTAAATCAGAACTGCAGACACGTTATTGCTCTGAAGAGGTTATGGTCAAGATCTTAATAGTGACTTAATAGATTAAAATTCAAGCTTCACAGTGCTGGTAACATTTCTTCCGTGCACAACAATATCTATGCTTTATATCTCTGGATTTGGTATCAAATATTAAAGGTAGAAGATTGAATCTGTGTTTGCATTCTGCAGCCTGACACGTGGCCCAGGGATTTTTGGTGAAATCATAATATATTGGAATATAACACCCCGTCATCACACAGAATTTATTGAGACGTCGGGGACCTTGACAATGCGAGACAGGCAGTGTGCAGCAGTGGTTCTGATACAGGTACAAGAGATTTTACACCAGTAGCTATTTCAGGTTCTTCCTTTTATCTAGCCAGCATCTTGATTAGAAATTAGTTATACCTCTCTACCTGGAAATGGTTAATTGGTTCTTCTCCCTAGGCTGTCGATGATAACCGTCCTGAGGAGAAGCATTACTACACATTTGAATTAACTGGGATCAGTGATGGAGGACTCATAAATGAATCTAGCAGCACAGCAAATATTACCGTGGCCACCAGTGATTTTCCATACGGAGAGTTTACATTTTCACGAGAAATATTGCTGACAACACAAGAAGAAAAATGGGTATATGGTTAAAATTCCTTCTTACGTAAAATATCGATAGATATCAATATTGTCGGTAGATTTATACTTAACTTTAGGAAAAAAAAAAAAGGCAGAGATTTATTAGTACTGCAGTGAATAATAAAATATTTTGCTGATTGGTTTTTTTTTTTTTAAATTTAGCACATGTGGAAAATAAAACAATATTTTTATTTCAGATATCACCATTCTCTGCAAATGGGGGGAATCTTCTGCTGTATGCTTACAGAGATGACTTCTGTATATCTTTAAACAGATCCAGCTGGACGCATGGTTGAATGACAAATCATAATTTTAATTTTTTGTTCTTGTGTGTCTCAGAAGGTCTTTTTTTCTGTTTTTTTTCCATGCAGCGAATTTGCAGAGCAATTTGAAATCCAGCTGACGGGAGCCACTGGTGGAGCAGCCCTTGGGCTCCATCTACTGAGCCAGGTCACCATTGCCAAAAGTGACTCCCCCCAGGGCATCATCCGATTTCTCAGCCAAAGTCGAATTACTCTTCCCAACCCCGATACACCGACAACAGTGTCGCTGGTGCTGGAAAGGACAGGAAAATGGTTTGGGGAGACACAGGTGGGCCCTGGTTCTCAAAAACGGAACGTTTTCCAGTGACAAGGCCAAAAATCTTTTTTTTGCCGTCAGGGGCTTCCTTGTGACTGATTTCTAATGGGATAGTTGCAGCTTTTCATTAAGTGTGAATTCTGTATAGTTGCAGAAGAACAGAAAATATTGTTACTTTTTGGATCTTCTCTTTGTCCTCCTGCTTTTCTCCTTTTATTATGGTCTGGTGTACTTTATTTTGAACTATCTCCCAATCCCATTGAAAATATAGTTAATTTCATGCACCACCGCTAATTTAATTGAACTCAGTTAAATTACTTCCTGAAGCTGGTCAATTTATTTTTATTTTCAGTAAATTGTTTACTATGAGGCCTCTAGACTTTTTTTTAGTCTGTATGTATCACTGCCAAAGTGAAAGTATAAATATGAACCAAGATAAGGCTTCCACAGTCTGGGCAAATGATTGGAAAATTGGCATTAAAGGCCATGAGCTACTGCTCTCCTCATGTGAAAACTGCCGTGGTCTTCTTGGACTTTTCCTAGAAGTCATTGAAGAAAACTGAAAAACAATTAAATGTCAAAATAATAATTTTAAGATGCTGAATAGGACCCCTTCAAAACCAATCTAATTTGTGGGAAATTTTGAAAATATTCTAGCTTTTAATCAGCCTGAGGAAGTGTGAATCGTGATTTGAGGCATTAAAAACTTCTATTGCAGAAAATATTTGTCGTTCTCAGTCTTGATATCACACTTGCCAGGGAATGTTTCTGGTCAGGATACTTATTTGGTGAGCTTTTCAAAACAACTTGTGAAAGGAAGAGAAAAGTAAACTGGCCTGTGCATTTCCTGTTACGTGCTACAGAAACCTCAGTTTATTTTCTTTTCTGTAACTAATACCTAGAATTTAATAAAATGGCATTGTGGCTAACTAGCACTTCAGAATTTCTATTTTGAATGTTTATTTTTCTCCAAAGGATTATATACTTTCCCACATATAATCAATTATTAATATGTTGTGTTCTGTAAAAAGAGCACATATTTAAATGTAGCTTGTTAGCAGATGCAAGAATTTTTATGTCGCTTGTGTTACTCTGTCACTTCCCCCGACCTGGGAGGCAGTTGTAATATGTCACTACTGTAAATCTGAAACTGGTATCTTCCACAGATTAATTGGGACATCTTGGGACCCAATTCAGAAGAGGTTTTATCTCCCCTGAATAGTGACATTGGTGACCCTGTGAACGGATCATTCTATTTTGGAGAAGGGGAAGGAGGGCTGAGAACTATTAATCTACAAATCCATCCTCGTGAAGAAGTTGAAGTTCAGGAGATCTTCATTATTAGGCTGAGCCTTATGAAAGGTGAAGCAGAACTAGATCCTAAGGCAAACAGCATTACACTAATAGTAAGTCATTATTGCTTTTCTTCCTCTTGAGATCTCTGTTATTGGTATTTATCCTGCAAAGCTTTGAAGGGTAATCATAATGATTGAATAGCTTGTCATTTGCCTCTTTTTCTTTTGCCTCCCCTACTACATGGGTTTGATGGTCGTGGTCAACGGGGCAGAGTCCAGTTGGGGCCTGTATCTAGTGCAGTCCCTCAAGAGTCAGTACTGGGGCCTATATTATTCAATATATTCATCAATGACTTGGATGAGGGAACAGAGTGACTGTCAGCAAGTTTGCTGATGACACCAAGCTGAGAGGAGTGGCTGACACTGGAAGCTGTGCTGCCATTGGGAGACCTGGACAGGCTGGAGAGTTGGGCAGGGAGAAATTCAATGAAATAGAACAAGGGCAAGTGTAGAGTCTTGTGTCTGGGCAGGAACAACCCCAGGTTCCAGTATAAGTTGGGAAATGACCTATTAGAGAGCAGACTCTCTCAGACTCTCTTCTAAATACTGATGTACTCTTGAGTCTTCTTAAGAGGAGAAAACTCAAGAGGAAGAACTAATTGATACATTCCCTATAGCATCTAGCAATGAAAATCTCAATGTTTCAAACAAGAATACTTGTCAGGGATTGGCTCAAGGAGCATGGACATGAGTCCATGAGTCCACTGTACGAGCAGAGCCCATTTTAGTTGACATAAGTAGGCCTTAGTTAGCTTGAATATTAGGCCGTGGGGAAGGGGGAAATGGAAAACTACTGACTAAGGCAGGGTCTGCATGTCTTGAAGAGATAAGAACCAGAAGATTGGGGAAAGATTGGAGAATGATTGGGGAATGTCTTTGAAGAGCCAGAAGACTGGGAAATGTCTTTGAGAAGAGATAAGAGTCAGAGGAAGGAAAGCAGAATGCGCATAGTTAGCTAAACCCAAGTAGGTGGAGTAAGTAAACGTAACCTTTTAGTGCTAATCCTATTAGATAGAGACAAGTATGCATAATTATGGTGTTTGATATAAATACGCGCTATCCCGGGCAATAAAGTTGAATCATGCTTTATCACTCACATTGAGTCGGCCTGCATGTTTTCCTCAGCCGCGAACTCGCAAATACTATTCACTTTACATTTCTGATTGTTTAATTTTTTTTTATTCAATTACTTCCTTAAAGATACAGAAGTTTGGTGATCCCAACAGAATGGTACAGTTTGCTCCTGAATCGTTAACTGAGAAAAACTTCACAGGACCCTCTGCAGTGGAAGGGCCACAAGGTATTACACTGTTTGTCAGACGAATCCAGGGCACCATGGGAAACATAACGGTATTCTCACTCTCTTCCTAATCAACATTATAATCTGAAATAATCCTCTGTATCAATGCATGGAGGGAGATCTTATTCTGTGCCTTTCAATTGCGTATTTCTCAAATTTTGAAATGTCGCCTTTTAGACTGAGTTTAGCAAGGGCTCAGCTCTAGTAGTTGTGGTTTGTAGAGTCAGATTCAGTCTCCCCTGGTCAGTGAACAAAACAGAAAACCAGCACTGGAGTGCTTGTCTTGCTTTCTCTCTCCCTCTGCTCCTGTGCTTTTGATGGGAGAACAGGAGAGACCAGACTTTCATAGTGAGCTTTCTTTGAGATCCTCACAATTTACTCTTTTTCAGCCATATGTAAAGGTAAGAATCAGACATTTTAGAATCATCACTTACATTGTCTTTACCTAAAGTTGTTTGCAAGTCAGCATTTTCACAAGTACTCATTTATTAAAAAAAAAAAAAAAATTAATAAAAAGCATCTAATGTGTTTAATGAGAACTCTTCACCCCTTTCTGTTGTGAGGAATTCTGGAAACTGGAAAAACAGCAAGGATATCTTGGTGTAAAAATAGAAATAATTTCAAGCAATTGTTCAGAGATTCCGTATAGTTTTACGTAGGTGTCCAGAAGATATACAAAGGTAATCTTTGCATTCACAGTACTGCTGGAAGAACAACACACCGCTTTGTAAGATAGTCTATGTGCTTCTTTCTATGCATACTTAAACAAATTTGTATTTTACCCATTTAAACCCAACCTATTCCGTATGCAATCTATACTGAACCATGAATGTGAAAGTTTCCGACTCTGTGGGTGATATTGCCTTCATTTTGTGCATTTTCTAAATAAATTTCAGGTTTACTGGGAAATACGTAGTGAATCTGACATCACGGGTGACTTTCTTAGGACAGAGGGATCTGTTGTCATTGCTGACCAGGAGAGCACAGCTGAGATAATCATCTACCTGTTACCTGACGATGTTCCAGGACTGGTTGAGAACTATGTGGTGCAGCTGATTTCAGTAGAAGGTGGAGCAGATTTAGACCAAGAGAAAAGAATTTCGGAAATCAATGTGTTTGCAAATGATGACCCCTATGGAGTGTTCGCCCTGTACTCTGACCAGCAGTCAGTACTCGTAGAGAGGAACCTGGATCGTCGGTATGTTCAGATCAATGTAACTCGGCATGCTGGGGCATTTGGAGAAGCAATTGTGGAGTACCATATCACATCTCATTGTGAAGAAGCACTAATTGAGCCTGAGAATGAGGTGGGATACCTCACAATGAAAGACGGTGCCAGCTTTGGAGTGAAAAGAGTGCCAATAAGCAACCAGGTCTGTATTATCCTTTTAAGTCACGTGGTATCTATTGTTTCCATTTGTGTTCATCACAATACAAATGTGCTGGAATAAGATACTGAACTCTCAATACTGTCCACTGTCAAGAAGCAGAAAAGAGAGTTTTGGTGTAATGAATTTCCTATTTATGGACTAGAAGTGGGTTCAAATATCACATTTTCAGGTAATAACTGCAAAATCACTCTATGCATGCGTTCAAATATCCAGTGTTTCCTTCCATCATTGCTTTGTGTTACTATCAGTTCAATATTTTGTTACTTTATGTATTCAAATATTCTTATTACCCCTAAGAGTTAAGATTAAGCTGAGACCCACTATGTTAGATACAGTTCAGTAAAATGGCAATACTTGCTCTATAAACTCATCTTTCAATTAACTGCTGGTAAATTACAATCACAATGTTGCTGTTTTAACTGTGTTTCTTTATAGAAAGATAATCAACAAAACGCTTGACTTGAAAACACTGCTTTTTCACGCAAACAACAAAATCTGCTGATTTTTCTGCCACTTAACTCTTTGAACTGGTGGTTATCGTGTTTTCAGTGGAATTACATTGCCACCATTTTAATTGCATTCTTCCTCTCAAAGGCGTTTATTGTACTGGGCTTGAATTTTACCCTGGAACTGACTAACGTAAGCCTGGTTGGGACAAGTGCCAAGGATGTGCCAAAATATTAGGAAAAGCGAAGTCAGCCATTCTGCTTGTTCCTGAGGAATCTGCCAATTCACAGGTCAGTAGACTGACTGCAGTGTAATTTTCTACCGCAGAAGGAAGGTACGCTTCATTACAAAAGGCAGCCGCTATAAGAATTCAGTTTGCTCCTTAAAGTTTTCATCATTGCAACCAATTTAATGACCGACAAGACTGTTCCAGTTATTACTTGTACTGTATATTGTCTTTTCTCTGATACAAATTCATATAGAGATGTGTAAATGCAGTTTGAAAAGGTCTCTTCATCTATAAAATGTAAATAGCATAAATATGATGATCTACTTATACTTTTGTTTACATGAAGTGGAAGTTCTGAGACTTAGAGGAAAATAGCTAGTTCTGGACGATGTTATTCCTTTAAGTACAGCAGCCCCAAAGTAGATAAGAGCATGCATGCAGTATCATGTGCAAAAAGAAGTGGAGGTCATGCTGCGTTTTAGTGCAGTTGACAGTACCTTTGACTAATCACTGAGTGGGCAATTTTCCATTTGTCTGCTTTGTATGAGACAGAAAAAATATACTATACCTGTTCCAGTATGGCATATGTGCTACAGTTCCCTTTTTATGTGGCAAGCAAAGACAAGAGCATGCTGAGTTTTTGTCTCTTAAATTTTATTGAAGTCTTTATGTAATGATTTTAATTCTCTTGACACACTGTTTTGTCTTTCAATTTGGAATTGAACTTAATTCAAATGGTCTTTCTGTAAACATTGTTTACTACCATACATCCACTTATCATTTTAGAATGTGTGAATTATCTTTTCATTCCCATTTTTTGGTCAAAGAAAGAAAAGTACATCATACTATCAAGAATGTTTTTGTGAACAATGTAATGTGACAACAACTTACTTTCACTGGATAGACAAATAATACTTTATTTTAGACCTGTGTGTATCTGTATGGTACCACAGCCATTGCATGTGAGCATTAAGGGCAGGTTGGTTTGTTTTCCTTTTGAATGACAGACACAAAATGCTATAGTCAGTGTTTTCAGTACCAAAATGTCATTCATACTGGTTCCTTTTTTTCCCTGA
The DNA here is from genome assembly GCF_963082525.1 of Nesoenas mayeri. Taxonomy (NCBI): domain Eukaryota; kingdom Metazoa; phylum Chordata; class Aves; order Columbiformes; family Columbidae; genus Nesoenas; species Nesoenas mayeri. The sequence goes on from NW_027659991.1 coordinate 55,378, forward strand.
TATCTAATTCTCAGAAGTCTAAGATTTAGAAATGTTGAAGAGTTGTGAAGAAAGCATTTTTTTATATATATATATATATATACACAAACATATATAGACATGTACATACATATATTTATATGCATGTGTAACTACTGTTAAGATGCCTACCTTACAAAATATAGTACTCTTTCATATATGTTATTGTCCACTTTTATTCCATTTTCTATAACAAAATCCATTATGTTTCCACAGGTTGGCTTTGAATCTGTGATTTTACGACTTACAGACATTATAGCAGGGACAGGCCAGGCTGTCATCACCAGAAAAGGAGTTTATGGCTCTGTCATCGTGAGCTGGATCTCAGGATACCCAGCAGACCTGATCACTGACTTTGCTCAGTCAGGCAATATTACTCCTCTGTTTGGTGAGTAACAGTCTGAGGAAACAGCTACGAAAGTTGCATAAGTGACGATACCACCTTTTAGTTATATATACCTCTGTATGCTCTCTCTATTAATAAAGCGTCATTAGATTGAAATGGTATGGTCTAATTTTTAGCTATAAGGGATGTGTTCATTTTATAAGCAAAAAAACCCTTCAACTTCATAGATCCATGTCTGGGAGGCAGGCATGATGCTGTGGCCATGAAGGACAGCTTCATATAGGAAAGACCCTTATCCAGTTTTCTTCTTCCTAAATGGAGTGGAATTGTGATTAAAGTCTGTACTTTAGCGCATTCCCAGATAAAAAGAGGATTCCTATTGGATTATTTTGACTTTTGCTCTCTCTCACTCTCTCTTTCCTTCAGGTACTGTTGCATTTTCCTCTGGTGAGCAAAGTAAAGTGATTTCATTTCAGGCCACTCCAAGCCTAAATAAATGGGAGTCATTTGCCATCACTTTAACAGCAGCGCACAGCAATGTGTCTGGTGGGGCTCGCCTGAGGTAAGGATGCTACTTGTATTTTTGAGTCGCACCAATGCCATAAGAATTATGACCTGTGTACAGATACAAAACTTATACAAATCCCTGTTGTTATTATTCTAGGCAGCTAGTAACTTGTAGTCCATTCTTTGATAAATTTGTATAGCTTGTCTCAGGTGAGAACAAAGTGGTCTAGATCTGACCTGTTCAGAACTGAGGCTTTTATCCAACTCCAGTCTATTTCATAGGTGCCTAGAATAACGGAGACAGTCAAGAAAATGAAGATCAACAGTTTTAGCCGGGAAGCTGAAGACTGAAAGCAACTCTTAACAGTTTTCATTGGTGTCCCTAAAAATCCATATTTAGAAGGTCTTACATAACAAATTATTTATAATAAGAAAAATAAAACAAGAAATGTTCTGAAAATACCTAATTTATATAAACCTCCTTTTTATTTTTTAAAAAAACAAAACCATTACGTTTAATGTAGTTTTCCATCTCAGATAAGTTATCTGTTCTTCAAGCTATTTTATTTTCATTCATCCTTAGCCATTGATAGCTAGAAGTGGTATAAAAAGAATGGACATGGAGTAACACCACGTATGGAGAAAGGTTTTGGGTTCGCCATGTTACAATTACAGTGGCAAATCTGAAGGAAGTCAGGAGTTGAAATGGATGGATAAATCCTGAGATTGAGCCCTTCTCCTGGGCTTGTCTGTCCTGTGGACTGGTGTCCTCAGAGCCCCTGTTTACCCTGTGAATCAAGTACATGAAGTATGTGAGAATGACCTTTCCTAGAAAACTGAAGATGACATCCCATGGAGGGTAAAGGTGACTTTGAAGAGCTTTTGGCTCCCTTAGTGGTGGAAATGGTCTAGTTTTTTGACCAAAATCACTGTAATTTTAGTGCCATTTGATAGCCTCTAGCACTGAATAATAGGTCAGTTCTGCAGACAGGTATAAGACACAAGATTTAACGAAGAGTTTTGCCTCTATGCTTATTTTCTAATAAGAAAGGGATCTATTTAATATGAATGAAGTAGAGCTTAAGTTTATATTGATCACAGGGCTCAGATCTGGAAAAAAAATTCCTGTGAGGGGGCAGTTATATTTCAAAGCCCCACTGTAAGTTTTAAAATAACTTCCTCTCATTCTCTAGCTTCCTGGCTCTAACTGTAGATCTGTTAGGATCTGTCTATCTCTCAGTTTTCCTTTGAAATGGGAAGTTTGTTCTATAGATAAAACTGGTATTACTCGGGGTGGCTGTATTTGTAATGTATCTTCTTTCATTGTGTCCACAACGGAAAAACATCATACTTTCCTTTGCTTCTGCATTTTCTCAGGAAGACTTTATTTTATTTAAACTTTACTCTGTATCCTGTGCTGATTTGGGTGCGTTGCATCTGAGGAGGGCTGTTCGATCCTATTATTACAAAATCATTTTTCAGGCAATCATGTTACATCTTGCTTTGGTTTGGTTGCTATTTCTTCCCTCTGCTATTAGACATTTGTTTAATCCGCTTTCTTACAGCCATCATTGATTGTTCACTGGCAATTATTCTGCTTTAATGTTTTACTTTTCTTCACGCTTCGTATTTCCTCTGTCAACTTTGGTGTCTTTTCTGTTTCAGATCGGGTTTTACAACAGCTGAAATTGAGCCAATGGGGATCTTCCAGTTTGCTCTTAACTCAAGGCCTGTTTCAGTTGAAGATGATGTTTGGGCAGTCACACTACATGTCCAAAGATTGTTTGGTTTTCAAAGTAATCTCACTAAATTGACATATCAGACCATTCCAGGAAGTGCCAAACCACTAGAGGACTTTGTAGCCATCTACAATGGAGAGCTTATGTTTTTACATTTTCAGACAAACGCTGTGATAGAAATATCAATAATTGATGACTCTGTCTCTGAAATTGAGGAATTTTTTTTTGTAAATTTGACTTGTGTGGAAATTTTGGATGTTCAACCTGTGAACCTTGCCTGGAGTCCACGTCTGAATCCACCTTTCAGTGTTGCAACAGTTAATATCCTCGCTAATGATATTCTTCATGGAATACTAAGTTTGGGGCCAGAGTTTATGTATGTTGAAGAAGATGTGAACAACAGTACCCCCAACACAGCGATACTTCGTATCAGAAGGACCAAGGGTTTTACTGGTCATGTTGAAGTAACCATTAAAACCTTTGGGGGAGTGAGTGCACAAAGTGGAGCAGATTCATATCCTTTTATGAAGGATTTCCTTCCGTTTATGGAAGATCCAACTTCACTTGGGCAATGGAAGGGGAAGATTTTGAGGAACTGTCAGTCTCTTTGACTTTGCTGGATGGACAAAGAGAAAGCAGGGTGTCCATAAAGATTTTTGACGATGATGAGCCTGAAGGACAGGAATTGTTTTATGTTTTCCTCTCAAATCCTGAATATGGAGCTCAGATTGTAGAAGGAAAGGATGAATATGGATTTGCTGCTTTTGCAACAGTAATTATTGCAGGTAATATTATTTCCCTGGGAAAATTAATAACAGTAAATGACTATGTTTTCATAGCAATTTTCATGTAAAGATTGGCAATCTATTTGACGATAAGCAGGGTATTCTATTGTGAAATCTTGAGTTTTCCAGAGCAGAGGAAGCATCTAATGTACAAAGCTACTACACGTCCCTTAGCAACGTAGCTCAAAATACATTTAGAGATTATGCTTCTCTCTGTTCTTGCCCTGTTTTACTCTTTAAGGGAAAAGACTAATCTTGAGTAGTTTTTATGTAGATCCAGTAGCATTGCAGGCATTTTAGATTTTTACTTTTGCCATTTTGTCACTTTTCCATACAATGGGGTTTGTGCAAAGTATCAGTCTCTATATTGACATTCAGCATGCACTGGTAAGTAAAGCCATTGCTACCTGTAAAGGAGAAATCCTTTAGTAACAAGATTTAATGGGGCACTGTGAAGACATTAGCTTCCCCTCATGAAACCTGGATTTTTTTTCCATACACTGCTGTTTTGCCAAAGATGTTTACATTCCCATGAGAACAGTGAAGTATTGTGCAGCTCCATACTTGCACACACGGAATTAAAGATGCAGAAGAAAAGCTGATGTGACAATTTGGAAAAATTAATGAGTTCAACAAGAGTATGAGTGGGACGAATAAGAAAGCTGTCCTTGGAAGCCCATCTTCATCCCGTACCCTACTATATCTGCTTTCAAAAGTACTTATTCTACTGGTTAAAATAAAATTTAGAAATGCCAACATTTAAAGTTCTGGATAACTATGTAGTGTAAATTAAACCCAGAAATATTATAATAAATTTTCTCAAGGTGTCCCCAGATGATACTTTGTAGCATTGTTTTGATACCTATTTTAAATTTTTTTTAGTGGTTATTCACATGAAGGTTATAATTTAGTCTCAGCTTAACTTTCTTGCTTACTTTCATGGACTGTTTCCTCTATAGGAAGTGATCTCCAGAATGGCATTTTGGGATTTGTTCCAGAAGTACAAAGCGCTCTCGTACTTGATGAAGACTCGGAGAACAGAGAGGTGCTGCTGATTGTCACAAGGCAACCAAACAGGTGCAGGCAACAGCCGATTCGAATGTGCTTCCCACATGTTGTAACATGCTGTGTTGTTAACCACAGGAGCTGCTGTTAGTGGAAGAGTTTATCAAAGAGTTTTAAAATAAATCTGCCTTTCAGCTGCTTTAGTAACTTCTCAGAAGTTGATGAACTGGCTTTAAGTTGTGAATGTGATTAGGTCTGTCACTCTACTGTGATAAAGCAGAGACAGGAAAAACAAGTATTTTCCAACTTACACTATAAGGCTACAAGTGTGAAAGATTTGCTTGAGTTAAAATATTTGCCCTGCTCGAGGTGTAATTCAAATTCTCAACTCCCCGTGTAGTACAATGTAGGTATGAATACTAAAATGAGCAATTAAGAAGGCACCTGAGTGTCAGCACTATGATAATGTTTTCAGTCACACAGACACTATATTTTTTCTAATTAGCACATATCTATATCTCTATATATCTATATGTTGCACATTGATGTGTACTTTTAATCAAATATGCTCAAGTACTTCATGTTCCTTAAACTTAGAGGAAAGACAAATCCTACCTGGTTTTCCAGGCGAACGGTCACTGTAGTATTAAGGAAGGTACACGGGCAACTCCCTTCCAAGAACCAGTGTCTCTTATGCAGCTAATGTCATGTTTTCTGAAATAAAAATTGAGAATAATCTAGCTCCGTGTAATTGCTTTATTTTCTTCCTGTGTGATGTTTTTGTGATCTAAACACATGTCAGGTGAAGGAATTTAAATTAAAAAAGAGAAGTTTTCATCCTACAGCAGTTTGTTCCCTGGTGACAAGCTTTGAATCATAACAGAAAACGTGTGTTACCTCCGTGGTTTATGTTTCCTAAAACAATAGTGATCTCCTTCAGTACATATATACTCTCGATTTGCTTATCGGGCTTTTGAAGAGGTGAAGATCTTTTGGCGTGTGACCTTTAATAAAACAGCTGTTGTCCTTCTGAAGGATGGCGTGAACTTGGAGAATGAACTTGTATCCGTGGTGGGATCCACTACCTGCATGGCAGGTCAAACGTTGTGCAACATCTCCATTGAACTAAAGCCTGAGAATGTAAGTAATTATTACTCATTTGTGTATAGCCCTGTGGTGTTGAATTGCAGCTTATCAAGACTGAAAAAACCCTCTGATCTGGAGGAAGTGATGTATGGGACACAGTCTGGAGATGGTAACTTGACATCTGCTCAGCTCCTCTGCAAATACATGTTTATTTACAGACTTGTGCTGCGTCCATGGTGACTGCTAAAAACTTGGGAAGATGAGTATTTAATTTGAAGAGTAAAATGCAGATCTTTTATAGAACCATAAGAAAAAAGAATGGAGTTATCTCAGTGAGATGTGTATTCATTTGCTGCATTCTTATCCTCCACACAGTAAATTTTTAATCAGTTAAAGGACTTCTTAGGGTGTTTTATAGAAAGCATATCCTGCAACTAATAACACCTCATTCTACAAAAAAAAAAAACCAAAACGCTTTTATTGCAACAATTTTTACTGGAAAAAAAAAGGAAACAATAATTTTGTTTGAACATCTGGTGCTTAGAACAGTCCCTTAAGAAAGGGAAGATTAATGTTTGTCATTCTTTCAGAGTGGAGAGTTTGAAATTTTCCGATAAACTATCTGAACCCTCAGGCTAGTGGCAAAGCTGAGGTCTGGGGAATGGAAGAAAGACAATATGAGAAGGTTTCTACAGTTTGTCTGACTACACTTTAGAAAACAATGCAAGATGTAGGATGTGGGAAACAATCATTTCCCACTAGGGAACTGTGTGCATTCCCTTAGCTCAGAGGGCTATTTTCCTTCTGCATCTTCGGATGTAATTTTAAAATTACAGAGCCAAGGAATAAAATATATGCATGAGCGGATCACAGGTGGCCTCGCTGAGCAAACTGGGATTTTGAACCTGTTTATTCCCGAGGAGTGTCTTCATTATTTAATGACAGCGGACTGGCAGCGTTAGAAACATGCATTTATACCACATGAAGCACAAGCGTGTGCCACTCAAACAGGTGCTAATGGAAGGTTAGTTCCCTGTGGCGCTACAGTGAATTTGTGCCTGTCATCCATTAGTCAAGATCATTCCATGTAAATAATTACTGGATGACTACTCGATTAAAAATATATGCTGTTTAGCCCCCCCAAATATTCTTTAATTCTTCTTCCAGTTCTTCTTCCATAAAATAGCTTATAAATTAGCAACAAATACATTATGAAATGATGAAGTAATAAATGCATTCAATAAATATTTTACGTTTTTATGGCGTACGGTATGACATCTAGCTTTTAGAAAGTTTTTGCTTGGTCAGTTGCACTGACTTCATTTGCTAAGAGCTGGATCCTGCTTTCCTAGAATTACAGTAGAATTTCCAAAAATCCAGACCCGGAACAAAATTCTATACTTGAAATCGTCTTCAATTACCAACTTTTTTTTATAATGCTGTTGTCTTGTAAAGAACTATGGAGGTTTTTTTTTGCTGGTTTGCTGCTTCCTCAGTGCATCTAATAGGTTCGGATGCCATATTTCCAATTATTTATGGAATCTCAGGAATCGGATATCTATTTCTAAACATGTTATATCTGTAGTGTAGATAGAAAATCAAAGGTAGGGCAACACGTCATAGTGTAATTTAATATTGCTACCTTATTTTCAATAAACAGGCATTCAGTTTGTAGAAATTCCTAGACTAATTCTTTGACATGTGAACGCTGAAATTCAATAGCCTGTATTTCCAGACTATTCAAAACTGTGGTTAGCAGAGTTCAATATAAAAATACAGTCAATATTAACTGAAGATTCAAAACTGCATACTCACTCTTCTATGGAGTTTTTTACACAGGTAAGAAGGTGGGTACATGCCTTTTCATAAGGCAAAAATTAAGTGAAAGAGCAAATTCCTTACAAAATGTACAGCTGTGTAACTCCATAATCTGGAAAATTGAGCTCTTAAAGCATTTACCATCTTGTCTTATGGCAAATTTACGGTAACAATACGTGTAGTATACAAATAGCTGTTTTATTGCGGTAGAGTCCCATGCAAAAATTCACGATGTCATTATTGCACGTGGCATTGCTGCAACATTATTATTTTTAGGATATATTAATACTTCCTTGCACTTACTGCACATTTCAAGAGGCATGCTTATAGTGTTAGTATCCATTGTGCATACAAAATAATGCAAACTTTTTAAAAACAAATAATTAGTGGGTCTTATAATGACATGAAAATCATCCCTCCTTTACAGGTACCTGAATTTGAGACGTATTTTTTTGTTGAGCTTTATGCTGTAAGCACAGGAGCTGCATTGAACAGCAGTGCCAGATTTGCTTTTATAACGGTCCTTGAAAGCGACGCTCCTCGTGGTTTAGTGTATTTTGCTGTGGGATCTCGTTTTGCTGTGGCTCACAAGAAGACAACTTTAATCAGCCTGCAAGTGCATAGAGATTCTAGTACATCGGTCACCACAGTGGTCAGCTCCAGCATGCAGGTAAAGCGTCTGTTGCTGTTTTTATAATTTAACTTATTTTTTTGCTAGTAAATCGTTCATTCTGTAAAGTGAATCTGGCTGTAATTAGCATTTTTTTCAGGAAGCAGTCAAGCATTTGCTGGGCCCATACATTATAATTTTGTTTGTTTTCCACTAGTAAAAAGGCCTTGTTCACTCTTGTATTATCAAGAGTGATTTGTTTCATAGTACCTTTCAGTTACCTCAAAGACAACGGGCAGGCAGGCATTAAATACATTTCTTTCTTTGTCCTAAAGTTCTTGAAATACTCAAATTTTTGAGGCTTTTTTCTCTCAAATTAAGTTTTTATTATGTGTATGCCTGTCAAGATTCAGATGCCAACACACTTACTGTTTTAGGTGAAAAATGTATTAATACACAGAGCACACTGAGGAAAAGAGAAGGAGCGCTTTCATCAGATTTTATTGCATTTTCTTGAAGTTCTAAACTAAAATTATCTGATTAAAAAATCTCACGTGCTTAAGCCTATTTTACCATCCCCTTTCATTTTTTTGGTTATGTTTACAGCTGTAACATCAGACACTTCTAACTTGGGACCCTTTTATCTCTAAATGACTACCTCATTATTAACTGACAGATTATGAAGATTCTCCTTTAGCAGAAGTAACACAACTGCAAAAACATGATTCCTTCCTTGATTTCAACGTCAAGGAACAGGCTGCAAGAGGGGTGTAATTCCATCAACCTTTACAATAAAACGCTTTGCATTCTATTGCTGTATTGGATGCATATTTATTTCAACTGCATGGGATTACGTGATATTTCCATCCATTTCTTATAGCTGACCAGTGCAATTTTTGTTGAATTGCGTGATAACAAATTTTCACATTCTTTCCAGCCAAAAGTTCATTATAATTTAGATGTTAAATGGAGAAGAAATTGCTACTGTCCAGTGTCTATTTAGGCTGAAATATAGGGAGCATTTCTTTACCTGTTTATAATTTTTATATAGCAACCCTTCTTCGGATATTTTTAGGTAATGAGTGTGCGTGACCACACACCAAATTATTGGTGCTCTTGGTACCTGTAAAATAAGAAGCCGTGGCAGACAGGAAACAGATGTTTATCTCATTTCTACAAAGGTTTCTTAAACAATGCTCTTGCCACTGGTGCTTTTATTACCACTTATTGCTCCATTTCCTAGTTCTCGATTGGAAGGGGTAAACAAAAGGCAACTTCTTACTGAAATTTGCACAGATGATGTGATTTTGTTCTAGAGCAATTTTGAAAGAGATACACACTGCATTGATTTACTAAGTTCTCTGAACTCAAAAAAAAATTCTGATTTATTCCATAAGTAAACTCTACTAATTAAAGCAAAATGTTTTCAAAAGCGGTCTAGTATTTCACAAATAAACATCTTTGCTTAATAGTCAGTATACAATCAGTTCTTACTAAATTAAGAAATACTATTGAATTTGAATAATAGCCCGGAATGTTAGTTTCCACTTAAGGAAAGTTTGTTATATTACGAGATATAATACCAGGGTTATGGCAACTGACAAAACCAGTAAGGATATGAAGAATCTGCAGACCTCGTGGAAGGTGAAAAGAGTGCTACTTCACAGAAGAAATGAGGCCCTATAGCATTCCTAGGTATCTTTACTGGGACTAAAAATATCATGAACTGATATTAATTTGGGCACAGGTTTCCAGAGTGGTTTATTTTTTTCCTTTTGTTTAGTTTTTATGTATCTGTAATGCCTGCCTGTACCCTGAACCGAGGGAATTTCATGCTACAGACCTAAACTTACGTTGTGCCCTCTGGAATTCACCTTACAGATGTGCTAACGTTTCTGTAACATCTGTTCACCCAGAAAAAGCTTTGTAATTTTTGTTTTGCAAAAGAACGAGAGGGATCCTGTACACTATCGACAATATATAGAATTCTTTCCCTGGGTAGTCAGTGATTACAGGTGACAGATTGCTACTTCAGGGAGATATTTCATTTAAGGTAATTGTTATATAATTCTTAACTGCATTTTGAAAGAGAGTTTCTTTTTTTACACACTTAAATTTTACCTATTTACAACAGGAGTTCTACAGCAGCTGTTTTTGAACGATTGTATCTATCATAATGTTACCCCAAACTCTTCTGATTTGTTTTAAGGAGCTACGGAAACCTGAACCTATTGGCCGGACCTTCATATCTCCAGCTGTGGCAGGACAAGATTTTGCCAGATCTGAGGGTTTATTGACTTTTGAACCTGGACAGAGAAATATGTTCCTGGATGTGACCCTGACTCCAAAGACAGGATCTTTAAACCCATTTCCAAAGCGTTTCCAGGTTGTACTTTCTAATCCCACAGGCGGTGCCAGGGCAGATGACGTGTATGGCATTGCTAAGGTCACCATTGTGTCAGATTTGGACTCCTTGCCAGCTTGGGGGCTCATTGATCAACTCCATCAGCCTCTTGATGACACCATCTTACACAGAGTCCTCCAGAATCTGAATGTCAAAGTGGCTACAGAAACCACAGAAGAGCAGCTTACTGCTGTGATGCATATAATAGATAAGGTAAACCTTTCCTGCTCTTTCTTGAATGACCAATGACTTTAATAAGAGTAAAATAACACACAGGCCTGTGATAAGATCAAGGACAGCATCCACAGCAGGGACCCAGGGATCCAGGGACACAGACAAAGGTAAAAATAGAAGCTGTGAAGTCTCAGTCATGGAAGACGTTTGCCTGCTACAAGTTAGGATGGTGGCCGGCAATCAACAATCAAATAGGTTGAAAAGAACAACTGGTATTGATTTTGTGTATGTACCTATAGCACGATGTTTTGTGCTGTGCCACATTTTCCCTTTGGTGTCACGCTTTCACAGAGCTTGTTACGATTTCTTGATTCTCAGGGCATATCTTTGTTGGTTTTAGCCCTGGCACAAGGCAGTGAGGCTCAGGGTTCACAGAATCACAGATTCACAGAATGTCAGGGGTTGGAGGGCCCTGGAAAGCTCATCCAGTGCAATCCCCCCATGGAGCAGGAACACCCAGATGAGGTTACACAGGAAGGTGTCCAGGCGGGTTGGAATGTCTGCAGAGAAGGAGACTCCACAAGCTCCCTGGGCAGCCTGGGCCAGGCTCTGCCACCCTCACCGGGAACAAGTTTCTTCTCAAATTTAAGCAGAACCTCCAAAACTCCTGTGTTCCAGTTTGTACCCATTACCCCTTATCCTACCATTGGTTGTCACCGAGAAGAGCCTGGCTCCATCCTCCTGACGCTCCCCCTTTCCATATTGATGCCCATGAATGAGTCACCCCTCAGTGTCCTCTTGTCCAGCTCCAGAGCCCCAGCTCCCTCAGCCTTTCCTCACACCGGAGATTCTCCACTCCCTTCAGCATCTTGGTGGCTGCGCTGGACTCCCTCCAGCAGTTCCCTGTCCTGCTGGAACTGAGGGGCCACAACTGGACACAAGATTCCAGGTGTGGTCTCCCCAGGGCAGAGCAGAGGGGCAGGAGAACCTCTCTGACCTACTGACCACCCCCTTCTAACCCACCCCAGGTACCATTGGCCTTCCTGGCCACAAGGGCCCAGTGCTGGCTCATAGTCATCCTGCTGTCCCCAGGACCCCCAGGTCCCTTTCCCCTACACTGCTCTCTGATAGGTTGTTCTTATCTTCACATTTGAATACAGTTAACACACCAGCAAGTCCTACCAGGACCAGCTGGAGTCTTCTGCTGTTGTCTTAACCAGGCCTGCATATTCTTTTCCTTTTTTTTCCCTCTGCATTATCTCTGGCAATCGGGCTGGCAAGTACCTGAGCACTTCAGCATTGCCCTGAGTTCTGTGAAAACCCTGGGACTAGTTTTGTGGCTTCCTGGCTCTTCTGGACTTGTGGAGCAATGCAAAATGCATCTGGAAAGTGTTTAAATGTGGAGCTGGAAAATGTTTAAATACCTAGACACAAAACAGTATAAAAATATTAATGAAGAATAATTCATTTGTGACTGTTGCCATTCTGACACAGAAATCGTATCAAGAATCCTCAGGGCGCAACGATCTTTGACTTGCGAAGGAATGAAAAGTCCCACATGGTTTCTTTAATAAATCCACATTAGTAAGGATATCTTTGTGTAGTTTTGACATAGACTGCACCTGATGCCTTGGCCGCAGTGATCAAGAAATGAAAAATATGCTGAACTTTCAGAATGAACACTGGGATAAATGTTCGTTTTATGAGGAAATGTTACAAGCAGACTTGTGTGCATAAAATGTTCGATTTCTTCTCCTCCCTTTAGGTGACAGATGTTGGTGAGAAACAGTTACTCACTGATAAAAGTAGAAGCCTTTTCTATGAGATACTCTGCACCCTGGCTAGCCCAAAACGCGAGGACACACGAGGATATAGTCTGCTTGCTGCGGTGACCGGGAAATTTGCCTTTTCCCTGTTGACAGGGGTAATGTGTGGGTCACCGGGAGAAAGGTAAGTAACCTTGAATTCAAAATACGTTTTGAAAATACCAGAAAGCTAATACAGTAAAAATGTAAATGATATTTTTTAGAAAAGGGACTTGTTACCTGTATGAAAACGTGTTGCACTCTGTCGGAATCTTACAAAGCTCTAAGAGCTGGTGTCACAAATGCGGGGTAGCTCTGAGAGTAGAAGTCAGGAGATCTGGGATGTATTAAGTCACCATTAGCTTAAATATTGCTTAGAAAAGGATTAATTAGTCTTGCTAAGAAAATAACGTAATTATATGATGGAGAGCTATGCTTTAAGATGTAGGTGACAGTAAGTAACCCAAAATTTCTACTGGCATTCTCTAATTTCTGTGTACATGGTTTTGCTCACTTGAACATTATTTAGAATTGCCTGAAAGCAACTCATAGTTTTTACCTGTAGTTTCAAATTCCTAGTTTTTTCTGCAAGTGCATCATAACCTATGGCCAGGCTAATGGGCAGGGAAAATAGATGACTGCAGAAACAAATGACAGTTTTATGACACAAACACTTTTCAACAGTGGGTTTCTCCCACTGTGAACCTATTAAAAAACTGGTAGTTGAATCTAGAATTAAAAAATACCTTTTTTCTCTACTCCCGTCAGGTGAAAATCAGCATGCTTTAGATTTCTTTCTCAGTTTCTTTTGGAGATGTAACTTTCTGTGACATTGCATAAGTTATAGGGGTTAAGATGCCCATCTCAGCCAAAAGACAGTAAATGGCATAAATAACAGTGCTATCTGGAACAGTGTCCAGAACTTGAAAGTTCAAATTCCTTATTGCAAGTTTTTTGTGTCATCTCTTGGGAATAAGAGCTAGCTCATCCATTTTAATGCTTCTCCTTGTTATTGACTCTTCTCTACATCAAGTTAAAAGATGAATATTATGATAACCTGTTTTACCATGGGATGGTTTTTCTTACAGATCATAGTGAGCAAAATCCAGAGGAGAAATGGAGAAGCCAAAATACATCATAATTCCGCCCCTCCTTTTTTTCACAGAAACGGAAGCTGTCTTTTTATTAAATGTAATAAAGCCTAAAATGATGAAGGAATAAAATATTAATTACGCATACATTTTAGAGTAATTATGTGAAGCATAGTGAAAGTTCAGTTCCACTTACCAGCCCTGTTGCTTTTCCTCTTCAACAGAGGTAAAAATAGCCTTGACAGCTGCCCGTACATTGCAGTAATGGCTCACAACTGGTTTCCTTAGCAAATCAACGGACACAGATTTGATGGAAAAGATGGAGATTTTATTCAAGTACTTGAACATTTGTTAAAGGTCTCTGTTGTGTTATCCCCTCTTCAAGAAGAGAGCTGTGAATCTGTACAGTTCACAGAATATAGCAGTCAGCAGTGGTTCCTTACTGGAGACAAAGAGCTTGCCTTGAAGAACAAGGTTTGAAGATAATGCAATTTATTTTTTCAATAAATTAATTTATATATTACTCGAACCATCTTAAATGTCTTTAAAATAATGTGAGCGTTTTAGTGTGTTTGTGATTAAAATGAGCACTGACTGTTGAATTTTAATATTAAGTTTGTGTTTATGTTGTGTGTATTGTTTCAGGCTTTTTCTATGAGTTTGAAGGGTCGGAGTTCATACCCTTTGAAAGATAACAATGAAGTTGTTTATCGGATTTATGCTACAGGAAGTCGGATTGTTCCACAAAAGTCTCTATGTCTCCTCTGGAGCCAAGCTGCTGAAAGGTTGTTTTATTAATCTGTTTAGTTTTCCAGTTTCTACCATGTGTATTTGTATAAAATCCCATCAAGTCCGATCAGATCGCCTGCAAGTACGAAATTGATCTATTTCTTATCCATCTTTTTCCCTTAACTTTTCTGGTCTTTGTACCAGCACGTAAAACATTCTGTATAATAAAATGTGTAGTTATTCTAACTTAGAGATTTCTCAGACTTCTACTATTGATTTTTTTCATTACAGTACTGTTTAGTTTACGTAATGATGTGTTGGGCAATGCTGAGAGGCCATAAATTCCAGAATGGCATCACTTCATTAATATTAGCGTCTTTTGTACTCTTTACAGTTGTTATCAGACAACATTTCGAGTCCATTCTTACAAAGAATTAAACCTGCGTCTCTGGTATTGCTTCAAGTCACTGAAACAGAATATTCCTTATTTGCTAATATCCAGAATTTTGGCATAACTTTCGACGAGGATCTCTGTAGGGCTCTTACTTTTTGACAGAAAAGCCATCTCCTGGTAGTTTTTAATATTGCTGCTGCTAGCTTGACTTGATGTATCCTGGTCTTCATAAGTGGTGAACTGCTGATCATTTTCCATTCTTATTGCTACTCACACCATTGCAAGCGATGTGCTAAAGTTTTCTGTGTATTCCCTTCAATGCCCTATTATTTGATTTGCCTATTTCTTTCCTGTTCACACAGTATAAATGAAACTAGAGAGAGTTACATTCTATATCCTGCAGACAACTAGTTAGTTTAGATATGATTTCATTAGATGGTCTGGATTATATCAGTCTGTCACTGATATAAACTATTCAGGAAGGAGATGCAGCAGAATTTACCTGCATACTCTCCTTTTATCTAGACATTGTATCACAGAACAATGTGGTTTCCACTAGAAATGGCTTAGGATGTCACCTGTAGTATCCTTTTCCAAAATTTTCAGCAATACTGAAGGAGAACATGTATTTTAGTTTCAAAACAGCAAACAGCAAGTGTTCTTCAGAATGGGCTAAAGCACTGTGCAAGTATAAGCAACACACTATTTAAAAATTCAGATGGGACTGTGAATCTTGTGTAAGTTTTAAAACATGGCCACAAAAAAAATTTCTAGCAGAAAAACAAAGTTCATTACTATATACTTATATTTTTTTAATAATATATTTTTTAAAAGCTGTTTTAATTTCATGTAAATATGCTATTCTAAAAACTGCACATGAAAAATGTGCAATAGATGAAGATAAACTGATGCAGTAGTTTAGAAAACCCGGTGTTTTCAGAGATACAACAATTTTCAAGCCTGTTTACCGTGTGAATTAGACAAGTCGATTTCCAGCTTTGTGAACATTTTGTTTTGCAGCTGGCTGTCCGACAGCGGGTTCTGCAAAGTGGTTGACGACACATCAGACTATGTGGAATGCTCTTGTTCTCATACGTCCATTTATCCAGTTTATGCCCAAACAGATAACTTGTCTTCATACAACGAGGCTTTTTTTGCTTCTGGATTCATCTGCATTTCAGGTCAGTTATGTAAAACAGTTTTCTCATTAATAACAACTGACGAGCAGTAAGACTGATTTTTAACCATTTTAGTAACTGATAACAATCTGTTTATATAGATGGGTATTGGAGGAATGTCAGCTAACTTCATGATATTTTAGTTGCCATCTGATCCAATATTTGTACAGTGACAAATTTTGCCACTGGAAAGAAACAAAAGTCCAGCAAAGAAATGTGCTTTTTTTGTGAACCTTTACTTAACCATATAAGAGAGAAATACATCATTCATTTAAGGAAAGAAACTTAAAAATCCAAAATTCACCTGCGTGCGGGATTAAAGTAAATTTTCCTTCTGGCGTTGATAGTCACTGTGCAAGGAGGAACCTCAGAGCAGGGGGGTCACTGAGAAAACCAGCTAAATGACTTCTTAATTTGACCTTAGGGCACTTAAATGAGGTTCTGGGTCTGCTTCTTGTGAGGTTTGTAGCTTCTATACTAGATCATCAGTGTGTGAGTAACAAAAACAGTGCAAGCAGCTAAATCTCTTATTGATCCCCTCAGCTAGAAGAAATAAAGACCTGCATACCTTCAGTGTTGGTTTTTTACTGTAGTCATCTGTGTGTCCAGTGGGGTTTGTGACACACACACTGTCCAGGTGGGGTTGTGACACACGCTGTCCAATGGGGTTTGTGACACACACGCTGTCCAGAGGGGTTTGTGACACACACACTGTCTAATCGGGTTTGTGACACACACAATGTCCACTGGTGTTTGTGTCACACACACTGTCCTATGGGGTTTGTGACACACACATTGTTCAAAGGGGTTTCTGACACACACACTGTCCTATGGGATTTGTGACACATACTTTGTCCAATGGGGTTGGTGACACACACCCTGTCCAGGAGGGTTTGTGACACACACCCTGTCCAGGAGGGTTTGTGACACACACAGAGTACAATGGTGTTTGTGACACACACACTGTCCAAGGGGGTTTGTGACACACACATTGTCCAATTGGGTTTGTGCCACACACACTGTCCAAGGGTGTTTGTGATACACACGCTGTCCAATTGGTTTTGTGGTACGGACACTGTTTATGGGCTTTGTGACACACACACTGTCCAATAGGGTTCGTGACACACACGCTCTCCAATGGGGTTGTGAAACACACACTGTCCAATGGGGTTTGTGACACACGCTGTCCAATGGGGTTTGGGACACACACCCTGTCCTATGGGGTATGTGAAACACACACTCTCCAGGGGGGTTTGTGACACACGCTGTCCAGTGGTGTTTGTGACACACACGCTGTCCAATGAAGTTTGTGACAAACACGCTGCCAACTGGGGTTTGTGACAGACAAACTGTCCAGGGGTTTGTGACACAAACCCTGTCCGATGGGGTTTGTCATTCCACACATTTTCCAGGGGGCGGTGTGACACACACTGTCTAATGGGGTTTGTGACACACACACTCTCCAATGTTGTTTGTGACCCACATGCTGTCTGGTGGCGTTTGTGACACACGCACTCTCCAATGGAGTTTGTGACACACACACTCTCCAATTGTGCTTGTGACAGACACCCTGTCCAGAGGCGTTTCTGACACACATGGTGTCCAGTTGTGTTTGTGACACACACCCAGTCCAATGGGGTTTGTGACACACACCCTGACCAATGGGGTTTGTGACACACAGGCTCTTCAATGTGGTTTGTGACACACACACTGTCTAATGGGGTTTGTGACACACACACTGTCCAATGGGGTTTCTGACTCACACACTGTCCAGGGAGGGTTGTGACACACACGCTGTTCAATGGGGTTTTTGACACACACACTGTCCAATAGGGTTAGTGACACACACGCTGTCCAATTGGGTTTTTTACACACACACTGTCCAATGGGGTCTGTGACACACACACAGTCCAACGGTGTTTGTGACCCGCACACTGTGCAATGGAGTTTGTGACACACACGCTGTCCAGGGGTATTTGTGACACACACACTGTCCAATTGGGTTTGTGACACACACTCTGTCCAATGGGGTTTGTTACACACACACTGTCCAGGGCTGTTTGAGACACACACGCTGTCCAATGAGGTTTGTGAACACAAACGCTGTCCAGGAGAGTTTGTGACATACACACTGTCCAGGGAGGGTTGTGACACACACGCTGTTCAAGGGGGTTTTGACACACACACTGTCCAATAGGGTTAGTGACACACACGCTGTCCAATGGGGTTTGTTACACACACACTGTCCAATGGGGTCTGTGACACACACACAGTCCAACGGTGTTTGTGACCCGCACACTGTGCAATGGGGTTTGTGACACACACGCTGTCCAGGGGTATTTGTGACACAGACGCTGTCCAATGAGGTTTGTGACAACCATGCTGTCCAGGGGAGTTTGTGACACACAGCCTGTCCAATGGGGTTAGTGACACACACGCTGTCCAATGGGGGTTGTGCCACACAGGCTGTCCAATGGGGTTGGTGACACACAGGCTGTCCAATGGGGTTTGTGACACACATGGTGTTCAATGGGGTTTGCGACACACACACTGTCCAATTGGGTTAGTGACACACACACTGTCCAGGGGGGGTTTGGACATACACTGCCCAATGGTGTTTCTGACACACACGCTGTCCAGTGGGGTTTGTGACACACAAGCTGTCAAATCAGGTTTGTGACTCACAAACTGTCCACGGGGAGTTGTGACACACATGCTGTCCAGGGGTTTGTGACACACACCCTGTACAATGGGGTTTGTGAAACACAGGCTGTCCAATGGGGTTTGTGACATACACCCTGTCCAATGGGGTTCCTGACACACATGCTGGCCAATGGGGTTTGTGACACACATGCTGTTCAATGGGGTTAGTGACACACACACTGTCCAATGGGGTTTGTGACAGAGGAACTGTCCAGGGGCGTTTGTGACATAAACGGTGTCCAGGGGTGTTTGTGACAAGGAAACTGTCCAGGGGTGTTTGTGACACACACTCTGTTCAATGGCGTTTGTGACACACACACTGTCCATGGGGGTTTGTGACACACACACTGTCCAATGGGGTTGGTGACACTCACGTTGTCCAATGGGTTTGTGACACACAAGCTGTCCAGGGGCGTTTGTAGACACACACGTTGTCCAGGGGTGTTTGTAACACACACAGTGTCCAGGGGTGTTTGTGACACTAACGCTGTCCAATGAGGTTTGTGACACACACGCTGTCCAACGGGGTTTGTGACACACACGCTGTCCAACGGGGTTTGTGACACACACGCTGTCCAGGGATATTTTGGACACACACAGTTTCCAGGGGGGCTTGTGACACATGCTGTCCAATGGGGTTTGTGACACATACACTCTCCAATGGTGTTTGTGACACACACCCTGTCCAATGGGGTTTGTGACACATACACTCTCCAATGGGGTTTGTGACACACACCCTATCTAGGGGCGTTTGTGACATACACGTTGTCCAGGGGTGTTTGTGACACACACAGTTTCCAGGGGGGGTTGTGACACATGCTGTCCAATGGGGTTTGTGAGACACACCCTGTCCAGGGGCATTTGTGACACAAACGGTGTCCAGGGGAGGTTGTGACGCATACCTGTAGGTAGTTAGGGTCTGGAGGCCGGAAGATCTCGCGCTGTACACAAAGATAGTAGCCCCTCCCTAGGTAGGTAGCAGTATGTGAGGCAAGCAGATGGACGTGACGTTGCAAACCTAAGGTATATAACGCTGTGTTACTTGTTAATACACGCCATTTGCTTTCCACCACAGTGGCGTCTGTGTGCTGATGGACCGAGCGACCTGGGATGTGGTCGCCGTGCTGTCTCTCAACCAGGTCGTCACGGCCCACTGAGAGGCAACAGGAAGGGAAGAGAACAAAGGGACTGAGAAACAAAGCAAAGTTTAGATCAAAATGAAGAGACTGGAAAGGGAAAACATGCAGCAATGAGCTGGAGGAAGAGGAAAAGAGGGCTGAGGAGCAGGAAAGAGGATGAGAAGACAAAGAAAAGGCAGAGCCAGCTGGACAGGGAAGATACAGCGAGAGGGGATGGGGCTGGGAACAGGCAAGGAAGACAGAAAGACAAACAGGACAGAAAGACATCAAGAAGGAAAAGGGGCAGTAATCTGGACAGAGATGGAGAAAGAAGCAGCAGGGAAAGGGCAGACAGGCAGAAAGACAGAGAGGGAGCAGGAGAGAGAAAGAACAATAAGGGTTGGGGCAGGATAGAGATTGGGAAAAAATCCTGGGGTGGGCAGCAAGAGGAAGAGGGAGTAAAAAAGAAGAGGGGCAGGAATAGGCGCAGGGAGCAGGACAGAGGGATACAGTGAGAAATGATGGGGCACGGAGCGGGACAGAGCAACAGACAAGAATGACGACAAAGAGAAACCGGGGATGATGAGAACACAGAGGGGTGGAGACGGAGAGGGAGATACGAGAAACCCTGCACAGAGATTCAGAAGGGTGGGGGAATAGGTGAGGAAGCAGCAGAGGGACAGAGGGAGAAGAGATGAAGAGGAAGAAGGGCACAGCAGGAAAGAGGAGGGAGCAGGGAGGGACTGGGACACAAAACAGGGTGAAATGTCCCCAAAGGCCCAGGACTCACCGCACTTCCTGCTCTCTGCACTGCCAGGCAAGCTGTGGAGATCAGGCACTTCTGTCTGTGAGAAATGCAGTTGTGATTTGTGCTGAGACGTTTGATGTTTACAGATACAACCAAATGAGGCTCGGGCTCTGAACCTGCAAAAAGGAAAAGGTGGGTAAGTTCTACATAAAAATTTTGAAATTTGTTTATGAGGTTATATTGATAGAGGGAGCTAACATTTTCAGGGTTAACCAACCACATAATAAGGGCCTACTAACGAACTAACACCCAGCGCTGTTTTGCTTATGGTCTAACGAACAAGTGTTTAAGGAATACAATTAAGGAATTGAATTAAACGTTGTTTATCCATAGAAAAAGCCTAAGTTATTTATTTCATTGCTTTACAACAAGTGATTGAATCTGCTATAGAAAAGTTCAATCTCCTCCTCTATAGCAAAGGACAAAAGAAAGTATGGATTTTTGTTGCATCTAATCCATAATGCAAGTACCAATTAAAACGTGTCTGCTGGAGTGGATATCCTGGACACAAACAGGCAGGTTCCTGGTGTTGTGCCCATGGTGATTCATCCGCTGTGGCCGTGGGTGTCAGGCCTTGATACAACAGACACAAAACCTTGGGAGAGAGGTGATCACAGTAAAACGCTTAAAGATAATGAGCTAGCACACTTGATTTAGTCTTTATTTAAAAATACACACGGCTGCTGTCTTTTTCCAGTTTAGCTACGATGGGCTCCAATATCTCTATTAATTCTAACTACAACACGTGACAAAAATTAAGGGGGGAAAGCTTTGTTTTTACAACGGTAAATACAGTCTAAATCGTAATTTGGGAAACAGATAAAGGGGTGTAGCAGATGAGGCACAGACTCCCTTTAAGATGCAGAGAGACATTTAATACAAACTCAGGTTTGCATTTGAAACATCGCGGACCTCTGTCCTTGATGTACCGATCCTGTATCAATCCCTCTGTCCCTGATGTACCCACCGCGTATCAATCCCTCTGTCCCTCATGTACCAACCCCGTATCAATCCCTCTGTCCCTCATGTACCAATCCCTCTGTCCCTGATGGTTTATGTCCCACACAGTCCTTGCTGCTTGTGTTGTTCCACCAGCGCTTGTTCTCACACTGTGACTCTTGCAATTTCTCACGGGCCTGATGTCACAACCCTGCCACATCTCCCCTTCTTTGTTTAACAATTGCAGCCATAGCAGCGTGTCACTGCACAGCCATTGCACCATTAAAGCTTTTTTCAACCATTCGTTGTGCACAAGAGAAGACACATGGTACACAATCAATAAGTACAGACTCCACATACAAACATTCTAAGCAGCAGGTTAAAGGGCCGTGTTTCGCAATTCTTGTGGCACCCATAACTGTTACCGAATCGCTACTTAATATTCCCTGCATAGTGTTTAACACAGAATAATGAGCTCCCAGTCAACTAAGAATTCTCATTCTCTGTTCTCCAAGTCAGGATCTATATTAATATATTACTGAGCTGTCGGTTTAAGAGGGTGTAAAAACTCCGTGGGAGACTCCTCACGATCCTGTTTAATCTCAGAAGGTTTTGGCGTATTTACAGCTTTAGGCGCAGCGTGTCTAATCCCGTATAAAATGCACTGGCGATACCAATGCAGCCTGTGCCCCGATATAAGGATATCAGGATCCCACCCTGGACTGACCGAGGGACAATTTTGATCTCATGTTCTCTGTGTATTCTACACCAATTGCTGTTCTTCAACAAACCTTTTACTGGTTTGCATTTCTTTCCCTGATTATCCTTTTTCAAAACAAATGGATCTGAAGGGGACAAAGACAATGCATATGTAACATTATGTATTGTGTAATATGCCTTATGTAATAGGCAATATATGATTTAAAATAGATATCTTACTACATATTACATGTAGCACATTCCTATACTACAGATCTCAAAGTATACCCACCTAGACCTGTGAAGCATATTAATATTATTTACAGTGGCCACCATTAATTACAATATTCAATCAGATTCTCCCTGGTTGACGCCCTGTTGAACAGCAAACGATCCTTTTCCAATGTCAGAAAACACAGCCTGGGGGGGATTTCTCACGAATCCTCCTGCCGATTGTCCACTACCTACTTCACAATCACAATAACAGACAATTGGTGAACCCTAAGTACTGGACTATAAAATCCCCCAAGACACAAGTAACAACAACAACAAACCACTAAAGCCAGAAACAATTATACAATTGCTAAGGCACAAACAGCAAAATCATTAAAGGTACCTTTATCAAATTGCTGTTCCCTCGTTTTTCTCTTTAATTTATTGTTTTCTCGTTTTCCTCTTTAATTTTTTATTTCTTTCTTTTTTTAAGTTACCCAGTTTACCAAAATGCGCAGACGCGAATGCGCAGACCCAACGCGCTGGTGTCGCCCACGTCTCGCGCAGGCAGCGTGCCAACCCAACCAGACAATGAAAGTGCCTTATCTCATTGATGGGGTTTTACCCGCGTCCCGAGCTGGTCCGAGGAGCTGTGGTCCCTTCCAGGAATTCCCCGGTGCCGGCACAAGGTCCCAGAGATCCTGGGATCCACGGGAGGTCAGGCAGATTATCCCATCCTCGTCGCCAGAAATGATACCGAAAAGTCGGCAAACAGACTCTTTAACACTGTTTTGAAAGTGTTAAAAAGCAGGCACTTCTATTACAGCGCGCTGGGGGATCGCTCCTCTAATCGAGTGTGCGTTCCGCTTTCCTCTGGTTTTACAGATCATGGAACTCCTCAAACAGCAAAACATGCCAACCAATGTTACAGACGTCTCGTGCTCTTTCACCAGCGCGTGCAGCAGCAACGAGAAATCTGGAATGAGCGTCTACAGAAACACGTACGTATTTACCCAATTCAGAACAATGCGTTACATCCGCTGGCCGTACTTCATTGGCAGTAACCCCTCCTGGATTAACACCCTCTGTGGATGGCGCGGGTGCCAACTGTTGGCAATCAGGGCAGGACATAAGAACGCTCCTGGCCTGATCCACTGTCATTTGAAGTTGTCGTTTTAACGCCTTTGCACTCTGGTGAAAGAATTTATGTGATCATTTCGCTTGCGCCAAGGCTTTAGGCACAGCGAGCGGCACAGCTCGTGCATCGGCCCTCCTACTGCCTTCCGCAAGTGGTCCTGGAAGGGCCACTGCGAGAGCGGGTGTGCATTGCATAATACCTATGATGTCTATGATTTATTAGAAACCATAGCATTCTCAATTCAGCCATCAAAAGAGGATTATCCTCTTCCTTAAGAAAAGAAGCTTCCAGGCGGTTAAGTATGCCAGCCGCATAATATGAGCCAGTTACAACATTCAAAGGCTTGTTACAGAACACCTCAAAGCGATCCTAACAGCTGTCAGCTCAAGAACTTGTTTGACTCTTGGTCTCTTTTTCTACCTTGTGTTTGCAGCACTGGGTATCTGAGTTTAGCCATGTAATTACAACTTTATGTGAGCGACCAGAGGCATCAGTAAATAGAGTCTTGTCGCTTACTGGTCGTTGCTGACAGCAGCATGTATTGCCAATTCTCCTTCGTTGTAGGAAGAAATATACCTTCAGGTCTACCCCACACATAGCATATAAACATTCTCTGCCTTTAATTATTGGTTTTGCATACATTTCTTTTATTATCCAAACTGTTTTCATTGGTGTGTGAGCTAGAAAAACCCATACAGCCACAGTCACCTTTCTCCCTCCTTGAGCTCTCCTGACCTGCGGTTCCACCACTGGTGTCTTCTTTCTTGATCCCTCTTGACTGGCAGGTGCGCTCCAACCCTCTTTATCCATCACTCTTCCTCATGGGTTCACCTCCTTCCTTGCTTTTCCTTTGCATGCTGCTCCCTCTGAAGAGAAACACACAGAGGACTGAGCTATACCAGCCCAAGGGCACTACAGTCAGACAGGGGCTGAGTCCGGGGCTGACACCTCCCCACACCCCACAGCGCGCCCACCTTGCCTTGGCACCAGCCCCTGGCACAGCCCTTCCCCTCAGCTCTGCCCTCCCTGCAGCACAGCTTCCGCACGTGCCCTGCTCAGGCTGGACCCCAATGTCACGGGTTAGAGATGTCACAGCTCAGTACAAGTGCCCACGGTCCTCACCTGCTCTTTGGTACTTGCGGAGGGTCACGTCGCTGTGCCCCAGGGCACTGGCCTGCACGGCCCTGCCCGGCAGCGGGAGCGTCTGGAGCTGCTGGCTGGTTCTCCAGCTTTAGGGTCACCCGCAGCAGCCCGCTCTCCTCAGCTCTGCACACCCAGCCAGTTGCACCGCCCAGGCAAAGTCAGCTTCACCCTCTGCCCTACACCTCACCTGCAAACAGCCAACTCTTCAGCTGACAACCGTCCAAAACCCACCAACAAACCCTCCAAATCTCAGCCTTTCGCTTTCAACTGCTGCCTCTAGTGCATCTCACAGACAAGCCTCCAAAATCCCCTCATCCTGCAATAATACTCCAGCACTCATCGCCTGCGGGAACAACCGCCACAATACCATGCAAACACCAACCAGTTCTGGCACAGAAATATCGCTTTCTCCTCCAGATCCCACCTACACCAACTGCTGACAAACACACGCTGTCCTCACCAAAGCCAAACGCTGCAACAACCAGCGACAACTCAAATGTGCGTGTGCGGCGCAAAACCGCAGGTGTGAGCTAACGCAGAGCTGGGCTTGACAGCTGCACAGTGTGCACCCTGTGGCTTAACGCGGCCAGTCACTGCCATTCCGTCTTCTCCCTGGGAGAAGCGCATGAGCACAGGCTGCTTCAAGGCACGATGCGAACGGTTTGGATCTCCGGGTCTCTGAGGGCGAGAGCGATAAATGCGATCTGTGTGTGGCGCAGGAACTTCCCGTCCACTTGCTCCTCCATTCAGTCAGGTGCTGCAAGAGAGGGACAGAGAAAGAAACAGTTAGGACCGGATTAACAACCTCGTCATCCCTGTCCCCAAACCTGCAGGCGTCCTAGGAGGCCTGATCTAAGTTTGGCTCTTCTCCCGCTCTTTGCTGGAATACTTCACTGCACAAATTTCTGTCATGAACACTCTCTTAACCAGTCTGATGTGTTCATAGCTGCCAGCCCAGCATCCATTCCTCAAGGTACCTCAGCATTTCCCTTTGAAACCAGACCTGAGTGCCATCCCGTCCTGAGCTCCCTCAGCATTGCCCCCTGCAGCCTCCCCGACGCCATCTCCTCCCCGAGGTCCCTCAGCCTTTCCTGCCAAAGCCTCCCCGATGTCACCCCCTCCCCGAGGTCCCTCAGCCTTTCCCGCCAAAGCCCCCCCGATGTCACCCCCTCCCCGAGGTCCCTCAGCCTTTCCCACTAAAGCCCCCCCGATGTCACCCCCTCCCCGAGGTCCCTCAGCCTTTCCCGCCAAAGCCCCCCCGATGTCACCCCCTCCCCGAGGTCCCTCAGCCTTTCCCGCCAAAGCCCCCCCGATGTCACCCCCTCCCTGAGGTCCCTCAGCCTTTCCCACCAAAGCCCCCCCGATGTCACCCCCTCCCTGAGGTCCCTCAGCCTTTCCCGCCCAAGCTCCTTCCGCGCCGTCCCGCCCTCAGGCTCCTCCGCCGCTCCCCCCGTGCCCGGCCCCTCCCTGCGGCAGCGCCGCCCCCGCCCCTCGCGCCCCCTGGCACCGCCCCGGCGCCGCCCCCTCCCGCTCGCCTTCCTCCCTCTGCCCTGTGGCACCACGGGCTCCCCACTCCGCCCCACGGCCCCGCCCGAGCCCCGCGCAGCGCTCAGCCCGGGGCTCCCTTCCCTCACAGCCGCCCGCGTGTTTCCCCCTCGCCCCTTGCTCGGCCCGGCCCGGGGCCGCGCTGTTGCGGCTGCCTGCCCCTCGCCTTCCTCCTGCCCAAACCAGCCCGTCCCTCCCCCTCCAGCCTTCCCCCTCAGCCGGGACCGGGGCGGCCCCGTCCGGTCTCCCCGGTGTCCGCCCGCCCCTCGCTCACCGCCGGCCCCGCCGCTCCTCGCGCGCTCCTCCCGCCGCCGCAACGGCGGCACGCACTCCTCCGCCCCCGCACTTACGCAGCGTCGCCCCGCCCATCCGGCGCAGGAGCCAATCCCGTCCGCGCCCGCCACCGAGCCCCGCCCCCCCTCCCGGCCCGGAGCCGCGGGCGGCCGCAGAGCGGCGCTGTCCGCCCGCAGCGCGGCCCCGGCCCCGGCGGGGCAGCGGCAGCGGGGCCGGGAGCGCTCGGGCTGCGCCTGCCCGGGACGGCCCGGGGCCGAGGGCTCCGCCGCCTGCCCGGGACGGCCCGGGACCGAGGGCTCCGCCGCTGCAGCCCGTTTCGTGCCGCTTGCACCCCCGGCTTACACGGCTGCAGCCTTCCTGCTGCTTTAGCTCACACATCTTTCTTCCTTCTACCTGCACAGCAGCTCACACTCACAAACGTTGCAGAAGAATCTACAAACATTACAAAGACAGACCACGGACCACAGCTTCCTGAGCTTTCGGGTTAAAGTTCCTGTAGATCCCCATGTTTCAATAAAACAGACACCACCAGTAGAGCTGCTGCCTCTGCCGTCTTTGGTCAGAAAGAAGTGACAACACCAGAAAACACATTGGCAGCCGGTGCTTTGACCAGTGAAGGTGGGATCTACAAAAGTCTGATTAAACCAAACAGCCTGAGGTCTTTAGCAAGCTGCAGATCTGCCAGGCATGCTGAAATGCCTGAAATTTACTCCTGCAATATTCCACAATGGAACAGCCCTTCATCTCAAATCTCATCTCAAAGTTCCAAACCACTAAATTAAAAGCTGTCACTAGGTATTAGAAGACCACTGCAAGATCGTATTGCTTTTTGAGTTCAATACGAATTTTTCAATAAACCAAAACGCAAGCAGTTTCTGCAGTCTGTTGCTCATCCTCCTGTTCATTCCTTAGCACTGCAGCAATCGGTTTTTATACGACGTGTCAGCAGAGGCGTTTGAAAAACCCCAAACAAAACTTATTCCACTCCACGGACCCCCTCGCTGCCCCCCCTCACCCTGAGCCCCACGATCAGCACTTGGTGTGGGAGAGGAGCACAGCTCGACATGTTGTATCTGGGATGCTGTATCTATTACGCTGTACCTAGGATGCTCTATCTGGGATGCTGTATCTGGGATGCTGTACCTGGGATGCTGTATCTGGGATGGCGTATCTGGGATACTGTATCTAGGATGCTGTATTTGGGATGCTGTATCCGGGAAGCTGTATCGGGGATGCTGAATCTGGGATGCTGTATCTTGGATGCAGCCGACCAGGTGCCTTTGTGTGAACATGAAACAGCCGTCTATACAGAGCTCCCTTGAATCTGTCCGCGTGAGAAATGCAGGACTGGACAACGTCGTCCCACAGATCCTGGGTCCAAACATTGTTTCTGATACGTGCTTGAACGCAAATACCTTCGTGCTGCTGTGCCATAAAAGAC
Source organism: Nesoenas mayeri (assembly GCF_963082525.1). NCBI lineage: Eukaryota > Metazoa > Chordata > Aves > Columbiformes > Columbidae > Nesoenas > Nesoenas mayeri. The sequence continues at coordinate 83,108 of NW_027659991.1, forward strand.
GGCCGTCAGAATATGTGATTGCGCGCACCTGTGCAATTGCTTGGTTCCACATTCAGTCCTGGTGTGCGGGGCTTTCAGAACTGGTTCTGTGGAGTCGTCTGCGGAAATGCCGCTGACGGAACACGCACCCTCGATTGTTAACCAAAATATAGGCAGACGCGTTTTACCACGTCGTTCAGCATGCAGAGAGCTACGTCTGTTCCGAAGAGACAACGGAAACGCGTGTGCACGCACAGAAGAAAAACCCGACCAGGTGCCTTTGTGTGAACGTGAAACAGTCGTCTATACACTCGCAGACACGGGAACGTGCATCAATGTAGTCACACAGCCACCAGCTTTTGAGCACAGGATCTGCTGGTTTTCGCACTTTTCAGGCACAATCCCGAAAACCGCGCACAATGCAGTTCATTCGCTAAATGTCGTCTAGGGAAGCATTTTTCCGGTCGATCTACCGCTCAGCCTTCTTCTCGTGTTACTGAGAAATGTCAGCGCAGGGAATCCGTCTCTGTCGAGCACACGTCAATTCGTCTTCGGTTTTCCTTTGTTGACTCTGCCTAGATGATTTCCCTGGTTTCTTTTCGCCGGAACAGTCATGACTGTGATGCGTTACACACAGGCACAGCCAACGCACACCAATGTCGAGAGACACACTCCGCTGAGCTCAACACTAGCACAGATGCACATGTGCGACGAAATCAGCACACATGCTTGTGGAGAGAAAGACATGGACTCACACGCGTCTGGAGTGACGAATAGATACAGCAGGCGCTAGGAACACAGACTGACCTACAGGCACACTGGCCCCACACCAACAGGGACCTCTCTGCAGATATCCTAGACGTTGATTATCGATCCAGCCACACTGACCTGCGCAGACTCCCAGACACTTACAGGCAAGACACAATCTCTCCGGCAAGCACATAAGTGTTCGCTCTCAGCTGTAGATCAGGGACAAGCTTGCGCAGTGACGTCCTGTTACTCTTTCCCGTTAAGGCATCATCTCTTTCGTTTCTCTTGTCCATCGGCTGCGGAACACTATTCCTTGCGCCACTGTGAAGCATTTGTCAAGGGTGAGAAGTAGCTGGGAGTACCATTCAGTTCTGCCTACGACTGTCTTTGCTCCTTTACTAGCAGAGCTCCCGTGCATCTGTCCGCGTGAGAAATGCAGGACTGGGCAACGTCGTGCGACACGGGGAGCTTTGCCAACAAACGGCGCAGCTGTGCACTCACTCCAGCTTGAGCACGAAATGAGCCTGCAAAAAGGCACACGCATGTGGACAGAAAATCGTTTGTAGACACACATGCTTCCATGCACACAGTCGTCCAAGTACAGGGACGTATCTGCACGTACCCTCCAAAAGAATATTCTCGTGCAGCCACGTATGCGTGATGCAGTACCCAAACCATCAATGCACACCTGTTTACCCTCAAGCAAGTCAGTACGTTTCGCGTACGTCTTTCTGTGCATAGATGGGAGTGGGCGCGCTTGCGGATGTGTGCTTGTGTGTGGCCAGGCGTTTCCTAAGCATCAGTGTGGAAAATTAGGTGCTTTTCTCTAGCTGCGTTCGCGTGCACGAGGTGTTGGGTGCGCCTACCTGGGAGCTTGTGGAAAGGTTTCTGCTTGGTTTTCAGTGGGGAATCGTGTGTGTTCACGTGGAAAAACAGAAGGTGAAGCAACTAGGTTCCAGCTCAGGAAACGCAAGTTTTCCGATGTGCTCTCTTTCTCTCCCTATATGGATTCCTGTATACAAACCGCTAAGCCTGCGATCGGCAAGTAAGCTACCACGAAGCATGCCGTACGGAGAAAATAACCACAGATCCTCGGTTCACACGTTGTTTGTGATTCTTGCTTGAACGCAAATACGTTAGTAATGCTATGGCATAAAAGACGTACGTCAGAATATATTACGAGCGCACCGGTGCAATTGCTTGGTTCTACATTCAGTCCTGGTGTGCGGAGCTTTCAGAATTGGCTCTGCGGAGTCGTCTGCGGAAATGTCGCTGACGGAACACGCACCCTCGATTGTTAACCAAAATATAGGCAGACGCGTTTTACCACGTCGTTCAGCATGCAGAGAGCTACGTCTGTTCCGAAGAGACAAGGGAAACACGTGTGCACGCACAGAAGAAAAACCCGACTAGATGCATTTGTGTGAACGTGAAACAGCCGTCTATACACTCGCAGACACGGGAACGTGCATCAATGCAGTCACACAGCCACCAGCTTTTGAGCACAGGATCTGCTGATTTTCGCACTTTTCAGGCACAATCCCGAAAGCCGCGCACAATGCAGTTCACTCGCTAAATGTCGTCTAGGGAAGCATTTCTCCGGTCGATCTACCGCTCAGCTTTCTTCTGGCGTTACTGAGAAATGTCAGCGCAGGGAATCCGTCTCTGTCGAGCACACGTCAATCCGTCTTCGGTTTTCCTTTGTTGACTCTGCCTAGATGATTTCCCTGGTCTCTCTTCACCGAGGCAGTCGTGGCTGTGCTGTGTTACACACAAGCACAGCCAACTCTCAACAAGTGTCGAGAGACACACTCCGCTGAACTCAACACTAGCATAGATGCACATGTGCGACGAAATCAGCACACATGCTTGTGGAGAGAAAGACATGGACTCACACGCGTGTGGAGCGACGGATCGATACAGCAGGCGCTAGGAACACAGACTGACCTACAGGCACACTGGCCCCACACCAACAGGGACCTCTCTGCAGATATCCTAGACGTTGATTATCGATCCAGCCACACTGACCTGCGCAGACTCCCAGACACTTACAGGCAAGACACAATCTCTCCGGCAAGCACATAAGTGTTCGCTCTCAGCTGTAGATCAGGGACAAGCTTGCGCAGTGACGTCCTGTTACTCTTTCCCGTTAAGGCATCATCTC